>NC_134576.1:124707026-125007026 GCF_050947875.1 Dermacentor variabilis
CTACGCATGCAGGAGAACCGATATATGCAGAGAACCAGCGTTTTCGAGACACTTTATTTTTCGTCGAAAAAACGATATTTTCATGGGCTATAGGCTCACCATTTTTTCGATTTCTGGGGAAAAATTATTCTTTGCCTAATCGTTTATTTATCGCGTTAAACGGCGTCTACGCATGCAGGAGAACCGATATATGCAGAGAACCAGCGCTTTCGAGACACTTTATTTTTCGTCGGAAAAACGATATTTACATGGGCTATAGGCTTACAATTTTTTTCGATTTTCGGGGAAAAATTATTCTTTGCCTAGTCGTTTATTTATCGCGTTAAAGAGCGTCTACGCATGCAGGAGAACCGATATATGCAGAGAACCAGCGCTTTCGAGACACTTTATTTTTCGTCGGAAAAACGATATTTTCATGGGTTATAATATAGCTTACCATTTTTTCGATTTTGGGGGAAAAATTATTCTTTGCCTAGTCGTTTATTCATCGCGTTAAACGGCGTCTACGCATGCAGGAGAACCGATATATGCAGAGAACCAGCGCTTCCGAGACACTTTATTTTTCGACGGAAAAACGATATTTTCATGGGCTATAGGCATACCATTTTCTCGATTTTTGGGGAAAATATATTCTTTGCCTAGTCGTTTATTCATCGCGTTAAACGGCGTCTACGCATGCAGGAGAACCGATATATGCAGAGAACCAGCGCTTCCGAGACACTTTATTTTTCGACGGAAAAACGATATTTTCATGGGCTATAGGCATACCATTTTTTCGATTTTGGGGGAAAAATTATTCTTTGCCTAATCGTTTATTTATCGCGTTAAACGGCGTCTACGCATGCAGGAGAACCGATATATGCAGAGAACCAGCGCTTTCGAGACACTTTATTTTTCGTCGGAAAAACGATATTTTCATGGGCTTAGCATTTTTTCGATTTTGGGGGAAAAATTATTATTTGCCTAGTCGTTTATTTATCGCGTTAAACGGCGTCTACGCATGCAGGAGAACCGATATATGCAGAGAACCAGCGTTTTCGAGACACTTTATTTTTCGTCGAAAAAACGATATTTTCATGGGCTATAGGCTCACCATTTTTTCGATTTCTGGGGGAAAATTATTCTTTGCCTAATCGTTTATTTATCGCGTTAAACGGCGTCTACGCATGCAGGAGAACCGATATATGCAGAGAACCAGCGCTTTCGAGACACTTTATTTTTCGTCGGAAAAACGATATTTACATGGGCTATAGGCTTACAATTTTTTTCGATTTTCGGGGAAAAATTATTCTTTGCCTAGTCGTTTATTTATCGCGTTAAAGAGCGTCTACGCATGCAGGAGAACCGATATATGCAGAGAACCAGCGCTTTCGAGACACTTTATTTTTCGTCGGAAAAACGATATTTTCATGGGCTATATAGGCTTACCATTTTTTCGATTTTTGGGGAAAAATTATTCTTTGCCTACTCGTTTATTTATCGCGTTAAACGGCGTCTACGCATGCAGGAGAACCGATATATGCAGAGAACCAGCGCTTTCGAGACACTTTATTTTTCGTCGGAAAAACGATATTTTCATGGGTTATAATATAGCTTACCATTTTTTCGATTTTGGGGGAAAAATTATTCTTTGCCTAGTCGTTTATTCATCGCGTTAAACGGCGTCTACGCATGCAGGAGAACCGATATATGCAGAGAACCAGCGCTTCCGAGACACTTTATTTTTCGACGGAAAAACGATATTTTCATGGGCTATAGGCATATCATTTTCTCGATTTTTGGGGAAAATATATTCTTTGCCTAATCGTTTATTCATCGCGTTAAACGGCGTCTACGCATGCAGGAGAACCGATATATGCAGAGAACCAGCGCTTTCGAGACACTTTATTTTTCGTCGGAAAAACGATATTTTCATGGGCTTATAATAGGCTTACCATTTTTTCGATTTTGGGGGAAAAATTATTCTTTGCCTAATCGTTTATTTATCGCGTTAAACGGCGTCTACGCATGCAGGAGAACCGATATATGCAGAGAACCAGCGCTTTCGAGACACTTTATTTTTCGTCGGAAAACCGATATTTTCATGGGCTATAGGCTTACCATTTTTTCGATTTTTGGGGAAAATTATTCTTTGCCTACTCGTTTATTTATCGCGTTAAACGGCGTCTACGCATGCAGGAGAACCGATATATGCAGAGAACCAGCGCTTTCGAGACACTTTATTTTTCGTCGGAAAAACGATATTTTCATGTATAGCCTTACCATTTTTTCGATTTTGGGGGAAAAATTATTCTTTGCCTAATCGTTTATTTATCGCGTTAAACGGCGTCTACGCATGCAGGAGAACCGATAAATGCAGAGAACCAGTGCTTTCGAGACACTTTATTTTTCGACGGAAAAACGATATTTTCATGGGCTTATAGGCTTACCATTTTTTCGATTTTTGGGGAAAAATTATTCTTTGCCTAATCGTTTATTTATCGCGTTAAACGGCGTCTACACATGCCGGAGAACCGATATATGCAGAGAACCACCGCTTTCGAGACACTTTATTTTTCGTCGGAAAAACGATATTTTCATGGGCTATAGGCTTACCATTTTTTCGATATTGGGGGAAAAATTATTCTTTGCCTAATCGTTTATTTATCGCGTTAAACGGCGTCTACGCATGCAGGAGAACCGATATATGCAGAGAACCAGTGCTTTCGAGACACTTTATTTTTCGACGGAAAAACGATATTTTCATGGGCTTACCATTTTTTCGATTCTTGGGGAAAAATTATTCTTTGCCTAATCGTTTATTTATCGCGTTAAACGGCGTCTCCACATGCCGGAGAACCGATATATGCAGAGAACCAGTGCTTTCGAGACACTTTATTTTTCGTCGGAAAAACGATATTTTCATGGGCTGGCTTACCATTTTTTCGATTTTTAGGGAAAAATTATTCTTTGCTTAATCGTTTATTTATCGCGTTAAACGGCGTCTACGCATGCAGGAGAACCAATATATGCAGAGAACCAACGCTTTCGACACACTTTATTTTTCGTCGGAAAAACGATATTTTCATGGGCTTACCATTTTTTCGATTTTGGGGGAAAAATTATTCTTTGCCTAATCGTTTATTTATCACGTTAAACGGCGTCTACGCATGCAGGAGAACCGATATATGCAGAGAACCAGCGCTTTCGAGACACTTTATTTTTCGTCGGAAAAACGATATTTTCATGGGCTATAGGCTTACCATTTTTTCGATTTTGGGGGAAAAATTATTCTTTGCCTAATCGTTTATTTATCGCGTTAAACGGCGTCTACGCATGCAGGAGAACCGATATATGCAGAGAACCAGCGCTTTCGAGACACTTGATCTTTCGGCGGAAAAACGATATTTTCATGGGCTTAGGCTTACCATTTTTTCGATTTTGGGGGGAAAATTATTCTTTGCCTAATCGTTTATTTATCGCGTTAAACGGCGTCTACGCATGCAGGAGAACCGATATATGCAGAGAACCAGTGCTTTCGAGACACTTTATTTTTCGAAGGAAAAACGATATTTTCATGGGTAATAGGCTTACCATTTTTTCGGTTTTTGGTGAAAAATTATTCTTTGCCTAATCGTTTATTTATCGCGTTAAACGGCGTCTACACATGCCGGAGAACCGATATATGCAGAGAACCAGCGTTTTCGAGACACTTTATTTTTCGTCGGAAAAACGATTTTTCATGGTTAGGCTTACCATTTTTTCGATTTTTGGGGAAAAATTATTCTTTGCCAAATCGTTTATTTATCGCGTTAAACGGCGTCTACGCATGCAGGAGAACCGATATATGCAGAGAACCAGTGCTTTCGAGACACTTTATTTTTCGTCGGAAAAACGATATTTTCATGGGCTATAGGCTTACCATTTTTTCGATTTTTGGGGAAAAATTATTCTTTGCCTAGTCGTTTATTTATCGCGTTAAACCGCGTCTACGCATGCAGGAGAACCGATATATGCAGAGAACCAGCGCTTTCGAGACACTTTATTTTTCGTCGGAAAAACGATATTTTCATGGTATAGGCTTACCATTTTTTCGATTTTTGGGGAAAAATTATTCTTAGCCTAATCGTTTATTTATGGCGTTAAACGGCGTCTACGCATGCAGGAGAACCGATATATGCAGAGAACCAGCGCTTTCGAGACACTTTATTTTTCGTCGGAAAAACGATATTTTCATGGGCTATAGGCTTACCATTTTTTCGATTTTAGGGGAAAAATTATTCTTTGCCTAATCGTTTATTTATCGCGTTAAAGGGCGTCTACGCAAGCAGGAGAACCGATATATGAAGAGAACCAGCGCTTTCCAGACACTTTATTTTTCGGCGGAAAAACGATATTTTCATGGGCGGCTTACCATTTTTTCGATTTTGGGCGAAAAATTATTCTTTTCCTAGTCGTTTATTCATCGCGTAAAACGGCGTCTACGCATGCAGGAGAACCGATATATGCAGAGAACCAGCGCTTTCGACACACTTTATTTTTCGTCGGAAAAACGATATTTTCATGGGCGTTTCTTGAAACGCGTTGAGGGCTGCTCACTGACTTAAGTCATAAGTTTTATAGGCTTACCATTTTTTCCATTTTTGGGGAAAAATTATTCTTTGCCTAATCGTTTATTTATCGCGTTAAACGGCGTCTACGCATGCAGGAGAACCAATATATGCAGAGAACCAACGCTTTCGAGACACTTTATTTTTCGTCGGATAAACGATATTTTCATGGGCTTACCATTTTTTCGATTTTGGGGGAAAAATTATTCTTTGCGTAATCGTTTATTTATCGCGTTAAACGGCGTCTACACATGCAGGAGAACCGATATATGCAGAGAACCAGCGCTTTCGAGACACTTTATTTTTCGTCGGAAAAACGATATTTTCATGGGTTATAGGCTTACCATTTTTTCGATTTTGGGGGAAAAATTATTATTTGCCTAATCGTTTATTTATCGCGTTAAACGGCGTCTACGCATGCAGGAGAACCGATATATGCAGAGAACCAGCGCTTTCGAGACACTTGATCTTTCGGCGGAAAAACGATATTTTCATGGGCATAGGCTTACCATTTTTTCGATTTTTTGGGGAAAATTATTCTTTGCCTAATCGTTTATTTATCGCGTTAAACGGCGTCTACGCATGCAGGAGAACCGATATTTGCAGAGAACCAGCGCTTTCGAGACACTTTATTTTTCGTTGGAAAAACGATATTTTCATGGGCTATAGGCTTACCATTTTTTCGATTTTGGGGGGAAAATTATTCTTTGCCTAGTCGTTTATTTATCGCGTTAAACGGCGTCTACGCATGCAGGAGGACCGATATATGCAGAGAACCAGCGCTTTCGAGACGCTTTATTTTTCGTTGGAAAAACGATACTTTCATGGGCTATAGGCTTACCATTTTTTCGATTTTGGGGGAAAAATTATTCTTTGCCTAATCGTTTATTTATCGCGTTAAACGGCGTCTACGCATGCAGGAGAACCGATATATGCAGAGAACCAGCGCTTCGAGACACTTTATTTTTCGGCAGAAAAACGATATTTTCATGGACTATAGGCTTACCATTTTTTCGATTTTGGGGGAAAAATTATTCTTTGCCTAATCGTTTATTTATCGCGTTAAACGGCGTCTACGCATGCAGGAGAACCGATATATGCAGAGAACGAGCGCTTCGAGACACTTTATTTTTCGGCGGAAAAACGATATTTTCATGGGCTATAAGGCTTACCATTTTTTCGATTTTGGGGGAAAATTATTCTTTGCCTAATCGTTTATTTATCCCGTTGAACGGCGTCTACGCATGCAGGAGAACCGATATATGCAGAGAACCAGCGTTTTCGAGACACTTTATTTTTTGTCGGAAAAACGATATTTTCATGGGCTATAGGCTTACCATTTTTTCGATTTTTGGGGAAAAATTATTCTTTGCCTAATCGTTTATTTATCGCGTTAAACGGCGTCTACGCATGCAGGAGAACCGATATATGCAGAGAACCAGCGCTTTCGAGACACTTTATTTTTCGTCGGAAAAACGATATTTTCATGGGCTATATAGGCTTACCATTTTTTCGATTTTGGGGGAAAAATTATTCTTTGCCTAGTCGTTTATTTATCGCGTTAAACGGCGTCTACGCATGCAGGAGAACCGATATATGCAGAGAACCAGCGTTTCCGAGACACTTTATTTTTCGTCAGAAAAACGATATTTTCATGGGCTATAGGCTTACCATTTTTTCGATTTTGGTGGAAAAATTATTCTTTACCTAATCGTTTATTTATCGCGTTAAACGGCGTCTACGCATGCAGGAGAACAGATATATGCAGACAACCAGCGCTTTCGAGACACTTTATTTTTCGGCGGAAAAACGATATTTTCATGGGCTATAGGCTTACCATTTTTTCGATTTTTGGGGAAAAATTATTCTTTGCCTAATCGTTTATTTATCTCGTTAAACGGCGTCTACGCATGCAGGAGAACCGATATATGCAGACAACCAGCGCTTTCGAGACACTTTATTTTTCGTCGGAAAAACGATATTTTCATGGGCTATAGGCTTACCATTTTTTCGATTTTGGGGGAAAAATTATTCTTTGCCTAATGGTCTATTTATCGCGTTAAACGGCGTCTACACATGCAGGAGAACCGATATATGCAGAGAACCAGCGCTTTCGAGACACTTTATTTTTCGGCGGAAAAACAATATTTTCATGGGCTATTATAGGCTTACCATTTTTTCGATTTTGGGGGGAAAATTATTCTTTGCCTAATCGTTTATTTAACGCGTTAAACGGCGTCTACGCATGCAGGAGAACCGATATATGCAGAGAACCAGCGCTTTCGAGACACTTTATTTTTCGTCGGAAAAACGATATTTTCATGGGCTATAGGCTTACCATTTTTTCGATTTTGGGGGAAAAATTATTCTTTGCCTAGTCGTTTATTTATCGCGTTAAACGGCGTCTACGCATGCAGGAGAACCGATATATGCAGAGAACCAGCGCTTTCGAGACACTTTATTTTTCGTCGGAAAAACGATATTTTCATGGGCTATAGGCTTACCATTTTTTCGATTTTGGGGGAAAAATTATTCTTTGCCTAGTCGTTTATTTATCGCGTTAAACGGCGTCTACGCATGCAGGAGGACCGATATATGCAGAGAACCAGCGCTTTCGAGACACCTTATTTTTCGGCGGAAAAACGATATTTTCATGGGCTATAGGCTTACCATGTTTTCGATTTTTGGGGAAAAATTATTCTTTGCCTAATCGTTTATTTATCGCTTTAAACGGCGTCTACGCATGCAGGAGAACCGATATATGCAGAGAACCAGCGCTTTCGAGACACTTTATTTTTCGTCGGAAAAACGATATTTTCATGGGCTATAGGCTTACCATTTTTTTCGATTTTGGGGGAAAAATTATTCTTTGCCTAATCGTTTATTTATCGCGTTAAACGGCGTCTACGCATGCAGGAGAACCGATATATGCAGAGAACCAGCGCTTCGAGACACTTTATTTTTCGGCGGAAAAACGATATTTTCATGGGCTATAGGCTTACCATTTTCTCGATTTTTGGGGAAAATATATTCTTTGCCTAATCGTTTATTCATCGCGTTAAACGGCGTCTACGCATGCAGGAGAACCGATATATGCAGAGAACCAGCGTTTTGGAGACACTTTATTTTTCGTCGGAAAAACGATTTTTCATGGTATAGGCTTACCATTTTTTCGATTTTGGGGGAAAAATTATTCTTTGCCTAATCGTTTATTTATCGCGTTAAACGGCGTCTACGCATGCAGGAGAACAGATATATGCAGAGAACCAGCGCTTTCGAGACATTTTATTTTTCGTCGGAAAAACGACATTTTCATGGGCTATAGGCTTACCATTTTTTCGATTTTGGGGGAAAAATTATTCTTTGCCTAATCGTTTATTTATCGCGTTAAACGGCGTCTACGCATGCAGGAGAACCGATATATGCAGAGAACCAGCGTTTTCGAGACACTTTATTTTTCGTCAGAAAAACGATATTTTCATGGGCTATAGGCTTACCATTTTTTCGATTTTGGTGGAAAAATTATTCTTTGCCTAATCGTTTATTTATCGCGTTAAACGGCGTCTACGCATGCAGGAGAACAGATATATGCAGACAACCAGCGCTTTCGAGACACTTTATTTTTCGGCGGAAAAACGATATTTTCATGGGCTATAGGCTTACCATTTTTTCGATTTTGGGGGAAAAATTATTCTTTGCCTAATCGTTTATTTATCGCGTTAAACGGCGTCTACGCATGCAGGAGAACCGATATATGCAGAGAACCAGCGCTTTCGAGACACCTTATTTTTCGGCGGGAAAACGATATTTTCATGGGCTATAGGCTTACCATTTTTTCGATTTTTGGGGAAAAATTATTCTTTGCCTAATCGTTTATTTATCGCTTTAAACGGCGTCTACGCATGCAGGAGAACCGATATATGCAGAGAACCAGCGCTTTCGAGACACTTTATTTTTCGGCGGGAAAACGATATTTTCATGGGCTATAGGCTTACCATTTTTTCGATTTTTGGGGAAAAATTATTCTTTGCCTAATCGTTTATTTATCGCTTTAAACGGCGTCTACGCATGCAGGAGAACCGATATATGCAGAGAACCAGCGCTTTCGAGACACTTTATTTTTCGTCGGAAAAACGATATTTTCATGGGCTATAGGCTTACCATTTTTTCGATTTTGGGGGAAAAATTATTCTTTGCCTAGTCGTTTATTTATCGCGTTAAACGGCGTCTACGCATGCAGGAGAACCGATATATGCAGAGAACCAGCGTTTTCGAGACACTTTATTTTTCGTCAGAAAAACGATATTTTCATGGGCTATAGGCTTACCATTTTTTCGATTTTGGGGGAAAAATTATTCTTTGCCTAATCGTTTATTTATCGCGTTAAGCGGCGTCTACGCATGCAGGAGAACAGATATATGCAGAGAACCAGCGCTTTCGAGACACTTTATTTTTCGGCGGAAAAACTATATTTTCATGGGCTATATATAGGCTTACCATTTTTTCGATTTTTGGGGAAAAATTATTCTTTGCCTAATCGTTTATTTATCTCGTTAAACGGCGTCTACGCATGCAGGAGAACCGATATATGCAGAGAACCAGCGCTTTCGAGACACTTTATTTTTCGTCGGAAAAACGATATTTTCATGGGCTATAGGCTTACATTTTTTCGATTTTTGGGGAAAAATTATTGTTTGCCTAATCGTTTATTTATCGCGTTAAACGGCGTCTACGCATGCAGGAGAACCGATATATGCAGAGAACCAGCGCTTTCGAGACACTTTATTTTTCGTCGGAAAAACGATATTTTCATGGGCTATACGCTTACCATTTTTTCGATTTTGGGGGAAAAATTATTCTTTGCCTAGTCGTTTATTTATCGCGTTAAACGGCGTCTACGCATGCAGGAGGACCGATATATGCAGAGAACCAGCGCTTTCGAGACACTTTATTTTTCGTCGGAAAAACGATATTTTCATGGGCTATAGGCTTACCATTTTTTCGATTTTGAGGGAAAAATTATTCTTTGCCTAATCGTTTATTTATCGCGTTAAACGGCGTCTACGCATGCAGGAGAACCGATATATGCAGAGAACCAGCGCTTCGAGACACTTTATTTTTCGGCGGAAAAACGATATTTTCATGGGTTATAATATAGCTTACCATTTTTTCGATTTTGGGGGAAAAATTATTCTTTGCCCAATCGTTTATTTATCGCGTTAAACGGCGTCTACGCATGCAGGAGAACCGATATATGCAGAGAACCAGCGCTTTCGAGACACCTTATTTTTCGGCGGAAAAACGATATTTTCATGGGCTATATAGGCTTACCATTTTTTCGATTTTTGGGGAAAAATTATTCTTTGCCTAATCGTTTATTTATCGCGTTAAACGGCGTCTACGCATGCAGGAGAACCGATATATGCAGAGAACCAGCGCTTTCGAGACACCTTATTTTTCGGCGGGAAAACGATATTTTCATGGGCTATAGGCTTACCATTTTTTCGATTTTTGGGGAAAAATTATTCTTTGCCTAATCGTTTATTTATCGCTTTAAACGGCGTCTACGCATGCAGGAGAACCGATATATGCAGAGAACCAGCGCTTTCGAGACACTTTATTTTTCGTCGGAAAAACGATATTTTCATGGGCTATAGGCTTACCATTTTTTCGATTTTGGGGGAAAAATTATTCTTTGCCTAGTCGTTTATTTATCGCGTTAAACGGCGTCAACGCATGCAGGAGAACCGATGTATGCAGAGAACCAGCGTTTTCGAGACACTTTATTTTTCGTCAGAAAAACGATATTTTCATGGGCTATAGGCTTACCATTTTTTCGATTTTGGGGGAAAAATTATTCTTTGCCTAATCGTTTATTTATCGCGTTAAACGGCGTCTACGCATGCAGGAGAACAGATATATGCAGACAACCAGCGCTTTCGAGACACTTTATTTTTCGTCGGAAAAACGATATTTTCATGGGCTATAGGCTTACCATTTTTTCGATTTTGGGGGAAAAATTATTCTTTGCCTAATGGTCCATTTATCGCGTTAAACGGCGTCTACACATGCAGGAGAACCGATATATGCAGAGAACCAGCGCTTTCGAGACACTTTATTTTTCGGCGGAAAAACAATATTTTCATGGGCTATTATAGGCTTACCATTTTTTCGATTTTGGGGGGAAAATTATTCTTTGCCTAATCGTTTATTTATCGCGTTAAACGGCGTCTACGCATGCAGGAGAACCGATATATGCAGAGAACCAGCGCTTTCGAGACACTTTATTTTTCGTCGGAAAAACGATAGGCTTACCATTTTTTCGATTTTGGGGGAAAAATTATTCTTTGCCTAGTCGTTTATTTATCGCGTTAAACGGCGTCTACGCATGCAGGAGAACCGATATATGCAGAGAACCAGCGCTTTCGAGACACTTTATTTTTCGTCGGAAAAACGATATTTTCATGGGCTATAGGCTTACCATTTTTTCGATTTTGGGGGAAAAATTATTCTTTGCCTAGTCGTTTATTTATCGCGTTAAACGGCGTCTACGCATGCAGGAGGACCGATATATGCAGAGAACCAGCGCTTTCGAGACACCTTATTTTTCGGCGGAAAAACGATATTTTCATGGGCTATAGGCTTACCATGTTTTCGATTTTTGGGGAAAAATTATTCTTTGCCTAATCGTTTATTTATCGCTTTAAACGGCGTCTACGCATGCAGGAGAACCGATATATGCAGAGAACCAGCGCTTTCGAGACACTTTATTTTTCGTCGGAAAAACGATATTTTCATGGGCTATAGGCTTACCATTTTTTCGATTTTGGGGGAAAAATTATTCTTTGCCTAATCGTTTATTTATCGCGTTAAACGGCGTCTACGCATGCAGGAGAACCGATATATGCAGAAAACCAGCGCTTCGAGACACTTTATTTTTCGGCGGAAAAACGATATTTTCATGGGCTATAGGCTTACCATTTTCTCGATTTTTGGGGAAAATATATTCTTTGCCTAATCGTTTATTCATCGCGTTAAACGGCGTCTACGCATGCAGGAGAACCGATATATGCAGAGAACCAGCGTTTTGGAGACACTTTATTTTTCGTCGGAAAAACGATATTTTCATGGGCTATAGGCTTACCATTTTTTCGATTTTTGGGGAAAAATTATTCTTTGCCTAATCGTTTATTTATCGCGTTAAACGGCGTCTACGCATGCAGGAGAACCGATATATGCAGAGAACCAGCGCTTTCGAGACACTTTATTTTTCGTCGGAAAAACGATATTTTCATGGGCTATAATTTTGGGGGAAAAATTATTCTTTGCCTAGTCGTTTATTTATCGCGTTAAACGGCGTCTACGCATGCAGGAGAACAGATATATGCAGAGAACCAGCGTTTTCGAGACACTTTATTTTTCGTCAGAAAAACGATATTTTCATGGGCTACATAGGCTTACCATTTTTTCGATTTTGGGGGAAAAATTATTCTTTGCCTAATCGTTTATTTATCGCGTTAAACGGCGTCTACGCATGCAGGAGAACAGATATATGCAGAGAACCAGCGCTTTCGAGACATTTTATTTTTCGTCGGAAAAACGATATTTTCATGGGCTATAGGCTTACCATGTTTTCGATTTTTGGGGAAAAATTATTCTTTGCCTAATCGTTTATTTATCGCTTTAAACGGCGTCTACGCATGCAGGAGAACCGATATATGCAGAGAACGAGCGCTTTCGAGACACTTTATTTTTCGTCGGAAAAACGATATTTTCATGGGCTATAGGCTTACCATTTTTTCGATTTTGGGGGGAAAATTATTCTTTGCCTAATCGTTTATTTGTCGCGTTAAACGGCGTCTACGCATGCAGGAGAACCGATATATGCAGAGAACCAGCGCTTTCGAGACACTTTATTTTTCGTCGGAAAAACGATATTTTCATGGGCTATAGGCTTACCATTTTTTCGATTTTGGGGGAAAAATTATTCTTTGCCTAGTCGTTTATTTATCGCGTTAAACGGCGTCTACGCATGCAGGAGGACCGATATATGCAGAGAACGGTTCCCGGTAGCCCAACTTCCACCCCGGTGAAGGGTTCACCCTTTCTGAGGCTGCAGAGAGCGAGAACCAGTTCAGCCGCCTGTGTCGCGTCCAAGCGACCCATGCTGACAGGAGTCCAGCTACCGTTAACCTGTATAGCTGACTGGTCTTGCCGCAGCTAAGGCAGATACAACTGCCTAGGGCACATCCCCTACACCGGGTCCACAGGAGGGGGGTAGACACCCGCGCCGTTTGCCGGGTGCCGTAACTGAAAGGGCTCCGGTTTTTCCCCCCTCTCTGTCACCGCAGCCCTCCGACTCCAGGCTGCGGCTAGAGCTCCCCCACTTAGCCGTGCGAGCCTCCGACTCCACTCGCACGTTGCCCGTGACGCACCCCTAGGAGGTGGGGAGAGCTCATCCAGAGGCCGCGACTCCACCTAGGCTGGATTACACGGACACGCCACAATCCGCATCGTTCAGGCACCTCTGGACCATGAATGGTCGCCAGCCTTTCCCTTGACCGACTTACGAGATGAATCGACTGCCGCACTGTGGCCTCCAGTAGACTGGATAACAGGGGCGCGCAACCAACCCCCGGCCCTAACAGTACGGTTTGAACTCTCATTGAACTCTCTCTTATTTTTCGTCGGAAAAACGATATTTTCATGGGCTATAGGCTTACCATTTTTTCGATTTTGGGGGAAAAATTATTCTTTCCCTAATCGTTTATTTATCGCGTTAAACGGCGTCTACGCATGCAGGAGAACCGATATATGCAGAGAACCAGCGCTTCGAGACACTTTATTTTTCGGCGGAAAAACGATATTTTCATGGGCTATAGGCTTACCATTTTCTCGATTTTTGGGGAAAATATATTCTTTGCCTAATCGTTTATTCATCGCGTTAAACGGCGTCTACGCATGCAGGAGAACCGATATATGCAGAGAACCAGCGTTTTGGAGACACTTTATTTTTCGTCGGAAAAACGATATTTTCATGGGCTATAGGCTTACCATTTTTTCGATTTTTGGGGAAAAATTATTCTTTGCCTAATCGTTTATTTATCGCGTTAAACGGCGTCTACGCATGCAGGAGAACCGATATATGCAGAGAACCAGCTCTTTCGAGACACTTTATTTTTCGTCGGAAAAACGATATTTTCATGGGCTATAGGCTTACCATTTTTTCGATTTTGGGGGAAAAATTATTCTTTCCCTAGTCGTTTATTTATCGCGTTAAACGGCGTCTACGCATGCAGGAGAACCGATATATGCAGAGAACCAGCGTTTTCGAGACACTTTATTTTTCGTCAGAAAAACGATATTTTCATGGGCTATAGGCTTACCATTTTTTCGATTTTGGTGGAAAAATTATTCTTTGCCTAATCGTTTATTTATCGCGTTAAACGGCGTCTACGCATGCAGGAGAACAGATATATGCAGACAACCAGCGCTTTCGAGACACTTTATTTTTCGGCGGAAAAACGATATTTTCATGGGCTATAGGCTTACCATTTTTTCGATTTTGGGGGAAAAATTATTCTTTGCCTAATCGTTTATTTATCGCGTTAAACGGCGTCTACGCATGCAGGAGAACCGATATATGCAGAGAACCAGCGCTTTCGAGACACCTTATTTTTCGGCGGGAAAACGATATTTTCATGGGCTATAGGCTTACCATTTTTTCGATTTTTGGGGAAAAATTATTCTTTGCCTAATCGTTTATTTATCGCTTTAAACGGCGTCTACGCATGCAGGAGAACCGATATATGCAGAGAACCAGCGCTTTCGAGACACTTTATTTTTCGTCGGAAAAACGATATTTTCATGGGCTATAGGCTTACCATTTTTTCGATTTTGGGGGAAAAATTATTCTTTGCCTAGTCGTTTATTTATCGCGTTAAACGGCGTCTCCGCATGCAGGAGAACCGATATATGCAGAGAACCAGCGTTTTCGAGACACTTTATTTTTCGTCAGAAAAACGATATTTTCATGGGCTATAGGCTTACCATTTTTTCGATTTTGGGGGAAAAATTATTCTTTGCCTAATCGTTTATTTATCGCGATAAACGGCGTCTACGCATGCAGGAGAACAGATATATGCAGAGAACCAGCGCTTTCGAGACACTTTATTTTTCGGCGGAAAAACGATATTTTCATGGGCTATAGGCTTACCATTTTTTCGATTTTGGGGGAAAAATTATTCTTTGCCTAATCGTTTATTTATCGCGTTAAACGGCGTCTACGCATGCAGGAGAACCGATATATGCAGAGAACCAGCGCTTTCGAGACACCTTATTTTTCGCCGGAAAAACGATATTTTCATGGGCTATAGGCTTACCATGTTTTCGATTTTTGGGGAAAAATTATTCTTTGCCTAATCGTTTATTTATCGCTTTAAACGGCGTCTACGCATGCAGGAGAACCGATATATGCAGAGAACCAGCGCTTTCGAGACACTTTATTTTTCGTCGGAAAAACGATATTTTCATGGGCTATAGGCTTACCATTTTTTCGATTTTGGGGGAAAAATTATTCTTTGCCTAATCGTTTATTTATCGCGTTAAACGGCGTCTACGCATGCAGGAGAACCGATATATGCAGAGAACCAGCGCTTTCGAGACACCTTATTTTTCGGCGGAAAAACGATATTTTCATGGGCTATAGGCTTACCATTTTTTCGATTTTTGGGGAAAAATTATTCTTTGCCTAATCGTTTATTTATCGCGTTAAACGGCGTCTACGCATGCAGGAGAACCGATATATGCAGAGAACCAGTGCTTTCGAGACACCTTATTTTTCGGCGGAAAAACGATATTTTCATGGGCTATAGGCTTACCATTTTTTCGATTTTTGGGGAAAAATTATTCTTTGCCTAATCGTTTATTTATCGCTTTAAACGGCGTCTACGCATGCAGGAGAACCGATATATGCAGAGAACCAGCGCTTTCGAGACACCTTATTTTTGGCCGGAAAAACGATATTTTCATGGGCTATAGGCTTACCATTTTTTCGATTTTTGGGGAAAAATTATTCTTTGCCTAATCGTTTATTTATCGCGTTAAACGGCGTCTACGCATGCAGGAGAACCGATATATGCAGAGAACCAGCGTTTTCGAGACACTTTATTTTTCGTCGGAAAAACGATATTTTCATGGGCTATAGGCTTACCATTTTTTCGATTTTGGGGGAAAAATTATTCTTTGCCTAATGGTCTATTTATCGCGTTAAACGGCGTCTACACATGCAGGAGAACCGATATATGCAGAGAACCAGCGCTTTCGAGACACTTTATTTTTCGGCGGAAAAACAATATTTTCATGGGCTATATATAGGCTTACCATTTTTTCGATTTTGAGGGGAAAATTATTCTTTGCCTAATCGTTTATTTATCGCGTTAAACGGCGTCTACGCATGCAGGAGAACCGATATATGCAGAGAACCAGCGCTTTCGAGACACTTTATTTTTCGTCGGAAAAACGATATTTTCATGGGCTATGGCTTACCATTTTTTCGATTTTGGGGGAAAAATTATTCTTTGCCTAATCGTTTATTTATCGCGTTAAACGGCGTCTACGCATGCAGGAGAACCAATATATGCAGAGAACCAGCGTTTTCGAGACACCTTATTTTTCATCGGAAAAACGATATTTTCATGCACTATAGGCTTACCATTTTTTCGATTTTGGGGGAAAAATTATTCTTTGCCTAATCGTTTATTTATCGCGTTAAACGGCGTCTACGCATGCAGGAGAACCGATATATGCAGAGAACCAGCGCTTCGAGACACTTTATTTTTCGGCGGAAAAACGATATTTTCATGGGCTATAGGCTTACCATTTTTTCGATTTTGGCGGAAAAATTATTCTTTGCCTAATCGTTTATTTATCGCGTTGAACGGCGTCTACGCATGCAGGAGAACCGATATATGCAGAGAACCAGCATTTTCGAGACACTATTTTTTGTCGGAAAAACGATATTTTCATGGGCTATAGGCTTACCATTTTTTCGATTTTGGGGGAAAAATTATTCTTTGCCTAATCGTTTATTTATCGCGTTAAACGGCGTCTACGCATGCAGGAGAACCGATATATGCAGAGAACCAGCGCTTCGAGACACTTTATTTTTCGGCGGAAAAACGATATTTTCATGGGCTATAGGCTTACCATTTTTTCGATTTTGGGGGAAAAATTATTCTTTGCCTAGTCGTTTATTTATCGCGTTAAACGGCGTCTACGCATGCAGGAGGACCGATATATGCAGAGAACCAGCGCTTTCGAGACACTTTATTTTTCGTCGGAAAAACGATATTTTCATGGGCTATAGGCTTACCATTTTTTCGATTTTGGGGGAAAAATTATTCTTTGCCTAATCGTTTATTTATCGCGTTAAACGGCGTCTACGCATGCAGGAGAACCGATATATGCAGAGAACCAGCGCTTCGAGACACTTTATTTTTCGGCGGAAAAACGATATTTTCATGGCTTACCATTTTCTCGATTTTTGGGGAAAATATATTCTTTGCCTAATCGTTTATTCATCGCGTTAAACGGCGTCTACGCATGCAGGAGAACCGATATATGCAGAGAACCAGCGTTTTGGAGACACTTTATTTTTCGTCGGAAAAACGATATTTTCATGGGCTATAGGCCTACCATTTTTTCGATTTTTGGGGAAAAATTATTCTTCGCCTAATCGTTTATTTATCGCGTTAAACGGCGTCTACGCATGCAGGAGAACCGATATATGCAGAGAACCAGCTCTTTCGAGACACTTTATTTTTCGTCGGAAAAACGATATTTTCATGGGCTATAGGCTTACCATTTTTTCGATTTTGGGGGAAAAATTATTCTTTGCCTAGTCGTTTATTTATCGCGTTAAACGGCGTCTACACAAGCAGGAGAACCGATATATGCAGAGAACCAGCGTTTTCGAGACACTTTATTTTTCGTCAGAAAAACGATATTTTCATGGGCTATAGGCTTACCATTTTTTCGATTTTGGTGGAAAAATTATTCTTTGCCTAATCGTTTATTTATCGCGTTAAACGGCGTCTACGCATGCAGGAGAACAGATATATGCAGACAACCAGCGCTTTCGAGACACTTTATTTTTCGGCGGAAAAACGATATTTTCATGGGCTATAGGCTTCCCATTTTTTCGATTTTGGGGGAAAAATTATTCTTTGCCTAATCGTTTATTTATCGCGTTAAAGGGCGTCTACGCATGCAGGAGAACCGATATATGCAGAGAACCAGCGCTTTCGAGACACCTTATTTTTCGGCGGAAAAACGATATTTTCATGGGCTATAGGCTTACCATTTTATCGATTTTTGGGGAAAAATTATTCTTTGCCTAATCGTTTATTTATCGCGTTAAACGGCGTCTACGCATGCAGGAGAACCGATATATGCAGAACACCAGCGCTTTCGAGACACCTTATTTTTCGGCGGGAAAACGATATATTCATGGGCTATAGGCTTACCATTTTTTCGATTTTGGGGGAAAAATTATTCTTTGCCTAATCGTTTATTTATCGCTTTAAACGGCGTCTACGCATGCAGGAGAACCGATATATGCAGAGAACCAGCGCTTTCGAGACACTTTATTTTTCGTCGGAAAAACGATATTTTCATGGGCTATAGGCTTACCATTTTTTCGATTTTGGGGGAAAAATTATTCTTTGCCTAGTCGTTTATTTATCGCGTTAAACGGCGTCTACGGATGCAGGAGAACCGATATATGCAGAGAACCAGCGTTTTCGAGACACTTTATTTTTCGTCAGAAAAACGATATTTTCATGGGCTATAGGCATACCATTTTTTCGATTTTGGGGGAAAAATTATTCTTTGCCTAAAAGTTTATTTATCGCGATAAACGGCGTCTACGCATGCAGGAGAACCGATATATGCAGAGAACCAGCGCTTTCGAGACACCTTATTTTTCGGCGAAAAAACGATATTTTCATGGGCTATAGGCTTACCATGTTTTCGAGGTTTGGGGAAAAATTATTCTTTGCCTAATCGTTTATTTATCACTTTAAACGGCGTCTACGCATGCAGGAGAACCGATATATGCAGAGAACCAGCGCTTTCGAGACACTTTATTTTTCGTCGGAAAAACGATATTTTCATGGGCTATAGGCTTACCATTTTTTCGATTTTGGGGGAAAAATTATTCTTTGCCTAATCGTTTATTTATCGCGTTAAACGGCGTCTACGCATGCAGGAGAACCGATATATGCAGAGAACCAGCGCTTTCGAGACACCTTATTTTTCGGCGGAAAAACGATATTTTCATGGGCTATAGGCTTACCATTTTTTCGATTTTTGGGGAAAAATTATTCTTTGCCTAATCGTTTATTTATCGCGTTAAACGGCGTCTACGCATGCAGGAGAACCGATATATGCAGAGAACCAGCGCTTTCGAGACACCTTATTTTTCGGCGGAAAAACGATATTTTCATGGGCTGTAGGCTTACCATTTTTTCGATTTTTGGGGAAAAATTATTCTTTGCCTAATCGTTTATTTATCGCTTTAAACGGCGTCTACGCATGCAGGAGAACCGATATATGCAGAGAACCAGCGCTTTCGAGACACTTTATTTTTCGTCGGAAAAACGATATTTTCATGGGCTATAGGCTTACCATTTTTTCGATTTTGGGGGAAAAATTATTCTTTGCCTAATCGTTTATTTATCGCGTTAAACGGCGTCTACGCATGCAGGAGAACCGATATATGCAGAGAACCAGCGCTTTCGAGACACCTTATTTTTCGGCGGAAAAACGATATTTTCATGGGCTATAAGGCTTACCATTTTTTCGATTTTTGGGGAAAAATTATTCTTTGCCTAATCGTTTATTTATCGCGTTAAACGGCGTCTACGCATGCAGGAGAACCGATATATGCAGAGAACCAGCTCTTTCGAGACACTTTATTTTTCGGCGGAAAAACGATATTTTCATGGGCTATAGGCTTACCATTTTTTCGATTTTGGGGGAAAAATTATTCTTTGCCTAGTCGTTTATTTATAGCGTTAAACGGCGTCTACGCATGCAGGAGAACCGATATATGCAGAGAACCAGCGTTTTCGAGACACTTTATTTTTCGTCAGAAAAACGATATTTTCATGGGCTATAGGCTTACCATTTTTTCGATTTTGGTGGAAAAATTATTCTTTGCCTAATCATTTATTTATCGCGTTAAACGGCGTCTACGCATGCAGGAGAACAGATATATGCAGACAACAAGCGCTTTCGAGACACTTTATTTTTCGGCGGAAAAACGATATTTTCATGGGCTATAGGCTTACCATTTTTTCGATTTTGGGGGAAAAATTATTCTTTGCCTAATCGTTTATTTATCGCGTTAAAGGGCGTCTACGCATGCAGGAGAACCGATATATGCAGAGAACCAGCGCTTTCGAGACACCTTATTTTTCGGCGGAAGAACGATATTTTCATGGGCTATATAGGCTTACCATTTTATCGATTTTTGGGGAAAAATTATTCTTTGCCTAATCGTTTATTTATCGCGTTAAACGGCGTCTACGCATGCAGGAGAACCGATATATGCAGAGAACCAGCGCTTTCGAGACACCTTATTTTTCGGCGGGAAAACGATATTTTCATGGGCTATAGGCTTACCATTTTTTCGATTTTGGGGGAAAAATTATTCTTTGCCTAATCGTTTATTTATCGCTTTAAACGGCGTCTACGCATGCAGGAGAACCGATATATGCAGAGAACCAGCGCTTTCGAGACACTTTATTTTTCGTCGGAAAAACGATATTTTCATGGGCTATAGGCTTACCATTTTTTCGATTTTGGGGGAAAAATTATTCTTTGCCTAGTCGTTTATTTATCGCGTTAAACGGCGTCTACGCATGCAGGAGAACCGATATATGCAGAGAACCAGCGTTTTCGAGACACCTTATTTTTCGTCAGAAAAACGATATTTTCATGGGCTATAGGCTTACCATTATTTCGATTTTGGGGGAAAAATTATTCTTTGCCTAAAAGTTTATTTATCGCGATAAACGGCGTCTACGCATGCAGGAGAACAGATATATGCAGAGAACCAGCGCTTTCGAGACACTTTATTTTTCGGCGGAAAAACGATATTTTCATGGGCTATAGGCTTACCATTTTTTCGATTTTTGGGGAAAAATTATTCTTTGCCTAATCGTTTATTTATCTCGTTAAACGGCGTCTACGCATGCAGGAGAACCGATATATGCAGAGAACCAGCGCTTTCGAGACACTTTATTTTTCGTCGGAAAAACGATATTTTCATGGGCTATAGGCTTACCATTTTTTCGATTTTGGGGGGAAAATTATTCTTTGCCTAATCGCTTATTTATCGCGTTAAACGGCGTCTACGCATGCAGGAGAACCGATATATGCAGAGAACCAGCGCTTTCGAGACATTTTATTTTTCGTCGGAAAAACGATATTTTCATGGGCTATAGGCTTACCATTTTTTCGATTTTGGGGGAAAAATTATTCTTTGCCTAGTCGTTTATTTATCGCGTTAAACGGCGTCTACGCATGTAGGAGAACCGATATATGCAGAGAACCAGCGCTTTCGAGACACTTTATTTTTCGTCGGAAAAACGATATTTTCATGGGCTATAGGCTTACCATTTTTTCGATTTTGGGGGAAAAATTATTCTTTGCCTAATCGTTTATTTATCGCGTTAAACGGCGTCTACGCATGCAGGAGAACCGATATATGCAGAGAACCAGCGCTTTCGAGACACCTTATTTTTCGGCGAAAAAACGATATTTTCATGGGCTATAGGCTTACCATGTTTTCGATTTTTGGGGAAAAATTATTCTTTGCCTAATCGTTTATTTATCACTTTAAACGGCGTCTACGCATGCAGGAGAACCGATATATGCAGAGAACCAGCGCTTTCGAGACACTTTATTTTTCGTCGGAAAAACTATATTTTCATGGGCTATAGGCTTACCATTTTTTCGATTTTGGGGGAAAAATTATTCTTTGCCTAATCGTTTAATTATCGCGTTAAACGGCGTCTACGCATGCAGGAGAACCGATATATGCAGAGAACCAGCGCTTTCGAGACACCTTATTTTTCGGCGGAAAAACGATATTTTCATGGGCTATAGGCTTACCATTTTTTCGATTTTTGGGGAAAAATTATTCTTTGCCTAATCGTTTATTTATCGCGTTAAACGGCGTCTACGCATGCAGGAGAACCGATATATGCAGAGAACCAGCGCTTTCGAGACACCTTATTTTTCGGCGGAAAAACGATATTTTCATGGGCTATAGGCTTACCATTTTTTCGATTTTTGGGGAAAAATTATTCTTTGCCTAATCGTTTATTTATCGCTTTAAACGGCGTCTACGCATGCAGGAGAACCGATATATGCAGAGAACCAGCGCTTTCGAGACACTTTATTTTTCGTCGGAAAAACGATATTTTCATGGGCTATAGGCTTACCATTTTTTCGATTTTGGGGGAAAAATTATTCTTTGCCTAATCGTTTATTTATCGCGTTAAACGGCGTCTACGCATGCAGGAGAACCGATATATGCAGAGAACCAGCGCTTTCGAGACACCTTATTTTTCGGCGGAAAAACGATATTTTCATGGGCTATATATAGGCTTACCATTTTTTCGATTTTTGGGGAAAAATTATTCTTTGCCTAATCGTTTATTTATCGCGTTAAACGGCGTCTACGCATGCAGGAGAACCGATATATGCAGAGAACCAGCGCTTTCGAGACACCTTATTTTTCGGCGGAAAAACGATATTTTCATGGGCTATAGGCTTACCATTTTTTCGATTTTTGGGGAAAAATTATTCTTTGCCTAATCGTTTATTTATCGCTTTAAACGGCGTCTACGCATGCAGGAGAACCGATATATGCAGAGAACCAGCGCTTTCGAGACACCTTATTTTTGGCCGGAAAAACGATATTTTCATGGGCTATAGGCTTACCATTTTTTCGATTTTTGGGGAAAAATTATTCTTTGCCTAATCGTTTATTTATCGCGTTAAACGGCGTCTACGCATGCAGGAGAACCGATATATGCAGAGAACCAGCGTTTTCGAGACACTTTGTTGTTCGTCGGAAAAACGATATTTTCATGGGCTATAGGCTTACCATTTTTTCGATTTTGGGGGAAAAATTATTCTTTGCCTAATGGTCTATTTATCGCGTTAAACGGCGTCTACACATGCAGGAGAACCGATATATGCAGAGAACCAGCGCTTTCGAGACACTTTATATTTCGGCGGAAAAGCAATATTTTCATGGGCTATATATAGGCTTACCATTTTTTCGATTTTGGGGGGAAAATTATTCTTTGCCTAATCGTTTATTTATCGCGTTAAACGGCGTCTACGCATGTTGGAGAACCGATATATGCAGAGAACCAGCGCTTTCGAGACACTTTATTTTTCGTCGGAAAAACGATATTTTCATGGGCTATAGGCTTACCATTTTTTCGATTTTTGGCGAAAAATTATTCTTTGCCTAATCGTTTATTTATCGCGTTAAACGGCGTCTACGCATGCAGGAGAACCGATATATGCAGAGAACCAGCGTTTTCGAGACACTTTATTTTTCGTCGGAAAAACGATATTTTCATGGGCTATAGGCTTACCATTTTTTCGATTTTTGGGGAAAAATTGTTCTTTGCCTAATCGTTTATTTATCGCGTTAAACGGCGTCTACGCATGCAGGAGAACCGATATATGCAGAGAACCAGCGCTTTCGAGACACTTTATTTTTCGTCGGAAAAACGATATTTTCATGGGCTTTAGGCTTACCATTTTTTCGATTTTTGGGGTAAAATTATTGTTTGCCTAATCGTTTATTTATCGCGTTAAACGGCGTCTACGCATGCAGGAGAACCGATATATGCAGAAAACCAGCGTTTTCGAGACACTTTATTTTTCGGCGGAAAAACGATATTTTCATGGGCTATAGGCTTACCATTTTTTCGATTTTGGGGGAAAAATTATTCTTTGCCTAATCGTTTATTTATCGCGTTAAACGGCGTCTACGCATGCAGGAGAACCGATATATGCAGAGAACCAGCGCTTTCGAGACACCGTATTTTTCGGCGGAAAAACGATATTTTCATGGGCTATAGGCTTACCATTTTTTCGATTTTTGGGGAAAAATTATTCTTTGCCTAATCGTTTATTTATCGCGTTAAACGGCGTCTACGCATGCAGGAGAACCGATATATGCAGAGAACCAGCGCTTTCGAGACACCTTATTTTTCGGCGGGAAAACGATATTTTCATGGGCTATAGGCTTACCATTTTTTCGATTTTGGGGGAAAAATTATTCTTTGCCTAATCGTTTATTTATCGCTTTAAACGGCGTCTACGCATGCAGGAGAACCGATATATGCAGAGAACCAGCGCTTTCGAGACACTTTATTTTTCGTCGGAAAAACGATATTTTCATGGGCTATAGGCTTACTATTTTTTCGATTTTGGGGGAAAAATTATTCTTTGCCTAGTCGTTTATTTATCGCGTTAAACGGCGTCTACGCATGCAGGAGAACCGATATATGCAGAGAACCAGCGTTTTCGAGACACTTTATTTTTCGTCAGAAAAACGATATTTCCATGGGCTATAGGCTTACCATTTTTTCGATTTTGGGGGAAAAATTATTCTTTGCCTAATCGTTTATTTATCGCGATAAACGGCGTCTACGCATGCAGGAGAACAGATATATGCAGAGAACCAGCGCTTTCGAGACACTTTATTTTTCGGCGGAAAAATGATATTTTCATGGGCTATAGGCTTACCATTTTTTCGATTTTTGGGGAAAAATTATTCTTTGCCTAATCGTTTATTTATCTCGTTAAACGGCGTCTACGCATGCAGGAGAACCGATATATGCAGAGAACCAGCGCTTTCGAGACACTTTATTTTTCGTCGGAAAAACGATATTTTCATGGGCTATAGGCTTACCATTTTTTCGATTTTGGGGGGAAAATTATTCTTTGCCTAATCGTTTATTTATCGCGTTAAACGGCGTCTGCGCATGCAGGAGAACCGATATATGCAGAGAACCAGCGCTTTCGAGACATTTTATTTTTCGTCGGAAAAACGATATTTTCATGGGCTATAGGCTTACCATTTTTTCGATTTTGGGGGAAAAATTATTCTTTGCCTAGTCGTTTATTTATCGCGTTAAACGGCGTCTACGCATGTAGGAGAACGGATATATGCAGAGAACCAGCGCTTTCGAGACACTTTATTTTTCGTCGGAAAAACGATATTTTCATGGGCTATAGGCTTACCATTTTTTCGATTTTGGGGGAAAAATTATTCTTTGCCTAATCGTTTATTTATCGCGTTAAACGGCGTCTACGCATGCAGGAGAACCGATATATGCAGAGAACCAGCGCTTTCGAGACACCTTATTTTTCGGCGGAAAAACGATATTTTCATGGGCTATAGGCTTACCATGTTTTCGATTTTGGGGGGAAAATTATTCTTTGCCTAATCGTTTATTTATCGCGTTAAACGGCGTCTACGCATGTTGGAGAACCGATATATGCAGAGAACCAGCGCTTTCGAGACACTTTATTTTTCGTCGGAAAAACGATATTTTCATGGGCTATAAGGCTTACCATTTTTTCGATTTTTGGCGAAAAATTATTCTTTGCCTAATCGTTTATTTATCGCGTTAAACGGCGTCTACGCATGCAGGAGAACCGATATATGCAGAGAACCAGCGTTTTCGAGACACTTTATTTTTCGTCGGAAAAACGATATTTTCATGGGCTATAGGCTTACCATTTTTTCGATTTTTGGGGAAAAATTGTTCTTTGCCTAATCGTTTATTTATCGCGTTAAACGGCGTCTACGCATGCAGGAGAACCGATATATGCAGAGAACCAGCGTTTTCGAGACACTTTATTTTTCGTCGGAAAAACGATATTTTCATGGGCTTTAGGCTTACCATTTTTTCGATTTTTGGGGAAAAATTATTGTTTGCCTAATCGTTTATTTATCGCGTTAAACGGCGTCTACGCATGCAGGAGAACCGATATATGCAGAAAACCAGCGTTTTCGAGACACTTTATTTTTCGGCGGAAAAACGATATTTTCATGGGCTATAGGCTTACCATTTTTTCGATTTTGGGGGAAAAATTATTCTTTGCCTAATCGTTTATTTATCGCGTTAAACGGCGTCTACGCATGCAGGAGAACCGATATATGCAGAGAACCAGCGCTTTCGAGACACCGTATTTTTCGGCGGAAAAACGATATTTTCATGGGCTATAGGCTTACCATTTTTTCGATTTTTGGGGAAAAATTATTCTTTGCCTAATCGTTTATTTATCGCGTTAAACGGCGTCTACGCATGCAGGAGAACCGATATATGCAGAGAACCAGCGCTTTCGAGACACCTTATTTTTCGGCGGGAAAACGATATTTTCATGGGCTATAGGCTTACCATTTTTTTCGATTTTGGGGGAAAAATTATTCTTTGCCTAATCGTTTATTTATCGCTTTAAACGGCGTCTACGCATGCAGGAGAACCGATATATGCAGAGAACCAGCGCTTTCGAGACACTTTATTTTTCGTCGGAAAAACGATATTTTCATGGGCTATAGGCTTACTATTTTTTCGATTTTTGGGGAAAAATTATTCTTTGCCTAGTCGTTTATTTATCGCGTTAAACGGCGTCTACGCATGCAGGAGAACCGATATATGCAGAGAACCAGCGTTTTCGAGACACTTTATTTTTCGTCAGAAAAACGATATTTCCATGGGCTATAGGCTTACCATTTTTTCGATTTTGGGGGAAAAATTATTCTTTGCCTAATCGTTTATTTATCGCGATAAACGGCGTCTACGCATGCAGGAGAACAGATATATGCAGAGAACCAGCGCTTTCGAGACACTTTATTTTTCGGCGGAAAAATGATATTTTCATGGGCTATAGGCTTACCATTTTTTCGATTTTTGGGGAAAAATTATTCTTTGCCTAATCGTTTATTTATCTCGTTAAACGGCGTCTACGCATGCAGGAGAACCGATATATGCAGAGAACCAGCGCTTTCGAGACACTTTATTTTTCGTCGGAAAAACGATATTTTCATGGGCTATAGGCTTACCATTTTTTCGATTTTGGGGGGAAAATTATTCTTTGCCTAATCGTTTATTTATCGCGTTAAACGGCGTCTGCGCATGCAGGAGAACCGATATATGCAGAGAACCAGCGCTTTCGAGACACCTTATTTTTGGCCGGAAAAACGATATTTTCATGGGCTATAGGCTTACCATTTTTTCGATTTTTGGGGAAAAATTATTCTTTGCCTAATCGTTTATTTATCGCGTTAAACGGCGTCTACGCATGCAGGAGAACCGATATATGCAGAGAACCAGCGTTTTCGAGACACTTTATTTTTCGTCGGAAAAACGATATTTTCATGGGCCATAGGCTTACCATTTTTTCGATTTTGGGGGAAAAATTATTCTTTGCCTAATGGTCTATTTATCGCGTTAAACGGCGTCTACACATGCAGGAGAACCGATATATGCAGAGAACCAGCGCTTTCGAGACACTTTATTTTTCGGCGGAAAAACAATATTTTCATGGGCTATATATAGGCTTACCATTTTTTCGATTTTGGGGGGAAAATTATTCTTTGCCTATTCGTTTATTTATCGCGTTAAACGGCGTCTACGCATGCAGGAGAACCGATATATGCAGAGAACCAGCGCTTTCGAGACACTTTATTTTTCGTCGGAAAAACGATATTTTCATGGGTAATAGGCTTACCATTTTTTCGATTTTGGGGGAAAAATTATTCTTTGCCTAATCGTTTATTTATCGCGTTAAACGGCGTCTACGCATGCAGGAGAACCGATATATGCAGAGAACCAGCGCTTCGAGACACTTTATTTTTCGGCGGAAAAACGATATTTTCATGGGCTATAGGCTTACCATTTTTTCGATTTTGGGGGAAAAATTATTCTTTGCCTAATCGTTTATTTATAGCGTTAAACGGCGTCTACGCATGCGGGAGAACCGATATATGCAGAGAACCAGCGCTTTCGAGACACTTTATTTTTCGTCGGAAAAACGATATTTTCATGGGCTATAGGCTTACCATTTTTTCGGTTTTGGGGGAAAAATTATTCTTTGCCTAGTCGTTTATTTATTGCGTTAAACGGCGTCTACGCATGCAGGAGAACCGATATATGCAGAGAACCAGCGCTTTCGAGACACTTTATTTTTCGTCGGAGAAACGATATTTTCATGGGCTGTAGGCTTACCATTTTTTCGATTTTGGGGGAAAAATTATTCTTTGCCTAGTCGTTTATTTATCGCGTTAAACGGCGTCTACGCATGCAGGAGGACCGATATATGCAGAGAACCAGCGCTTCGAGACACTTTATTTTTCGGCGGAAAAACGATATTTTCATGGGCTATATATAGGCTTACCATTTTCTCGATTTTTGGGGAAAATATATTCTTTGCCTAATCGTTTATTCATCGCGTTAAACGGCGTCTACGCATGCAGGAGAACCGATATATGCAGAGAACCAGCGTTTTGGAGACACTTTATTTTTCGTCGGAAAAACGATATTTTCATGGGCTATAGGCTTACCATTTTTTCGATTTTTGGGGAAAAATTATTCTTTGCCTAATCGTTTATTTATCGCGTTAAACGGCGTCTACGCATGCAGGAGAACCGATATATGCAGAGAACCAGCGCTTTCGAGACACTTTATTTTTCGTCGGAAAAACGATATTTTCATGGGCTATAGGCTTACCATTTTTTCGATTTTGGGGGAAAAATTATTCTTTGCCTAGTCGTTTATTTATCGCGTTAAACGGCGTCTACGCATGCAGGAGAACCGATATATGCAGAGAACCAGCGTTTTCGAGACACTTTATTTTTCGTCAGAAAAACGATATTTTCATGGGCTATAGGCTTACCATTTTTTCGATTTTGGGGGAAAAATTATTCTTTGCCTAATCGTTTATTTATCGCGTTAAACGGCGTCTACGCATGCAGGAGAACCGATATATGCAGAGAACCAGCGCTTTCGAGACACTTTATTTTTCGTCGGAAAAACGATATTTTCATGGGCTATAAGGCTTCCATTTTTTCGATTTTGGGGGGAAAATTATTCTTTGCCTAATCGTTTATTTATCGCGTTAAACGGCGTCTACGCATGCAGGAGAACCGATATATGCAGAGAACCAGCGCTTTCGAGACATTTTATTTTTCGTCGGAAAAACGATATTTTCATGGGCTATAGGCTTACCATTTTTTCGATTTTGGGGGAAAAATTATTCTTTGCCTAGTCGTTTATTTATCGCGTTAAACGGCGTCTACGCATGCAGGAGAACCGATATATGCAGAGAACCAGCGCTTTCGAGACACTTTATTTTTCGTCGGAAAAACGATATTTTCATGGGCTATAGGCTTACCATTTTTTCGATTTTGGGGGAAAAATTATTCTTTGCCTAGTCGTTTATTTATCGCGTTAAACGGCGTCTACGCATGCAGGAGAACCGATATATGCAGAGAACCAGCGCTTTCGAGACACTTTATTTTTCGTCGGAAAAACGATATTTTCATGGGCTATAGGCTTACCATTTTTTCGATTTTGGGGGAAAAATTATTCTTTGCCTAATCGTTTATTTATCGCGTTAAACGGCGTCTACACAAGCAGGAGAACCGATATATGCAGAGAACCAGCGCTTTCGAGACACCTTATTTTTCGGCGGAAAAACGATATTTTCATGGGCTATAGGCTTACCATTTTTTCGATTTTTGGGGAAAAATTATTCTTTGCCTAATCGTTTATTTATCGCGTTAAACGGCGTCTACGCATGCAGGAGAGCCGATATATGCAGAGAACCAGCGCTTTCGAGACACCTTATTTTTCGGCGGAAAAACGATATTTTCATGGGCTATAGGCTTACCATTTTTTCGATTTTGGGGGAAAAATTATTCTTTGCCTAGTCGTTTATTTATCGCGTTAAACGGCGTCTACGCATGCAGGAGAACCGATATATGCAGAGAACCAGCGCTTTCGAGACACTTCATTTTTCGTCGGAAAAACGATATTTTCATGGGCTATAGGCTTACATTTTTTCGATTTTGGGCGAAAAATTATTCTTTGCCTAATCGTTTATTTATCGCGTTAAACGGCGTCTACGCATGCAGGAGAACCGATATATGCAGAGAACCAGCGCTTTCGAGACACCTTATTTTTCGGCGGAAAAACGATATTTTCATGGGCTATAGGCTTACCATTTTTTCGATTTTTGGGGAAAAATTATTCTTTGCCTAATCGTTTATTTATCGCGTTAAACGGCGTCTACGCATGCAGGAGAGCCGATATATGCAGAGAACCAGCGCTTTCGAGACAGCTTATTTTTCGGCGGAAAAACGATATTTTCATGGGCTATAGGCTTACCATTTTTTCGATTTTTGGGGAAAAATTATTCTTTGCCTAATCGTTTATTTATCGCTTTAAACGGCGTCTACGCATGCAGGAGAACCGATATATGCAGAGAACCAGCGCTTTCGAGACACTTTATTTTTCGTCGGAAAAACGATATTTTCATGGGCTATAGGCTTACCATTTTTTCGATTTTGGGGGAAAAATTATTCTTTGCCTAGTCGTTTATTTATCGCGTTAAACGGCGTCTACGCATGCAGGAGAACCGATATATGCAGAGAACCAGCGTTTTCGAGACACTTTATTTTTCGTCAGAAAAACGATATTTTCATGGGCTATAGGCTTACCATTTTTTCGATTTTGGGGCAAAAATTATTCTTTGCCTAATCGTTTATTTATCGCGTTAAACGGCGTCTACGCATGCAGGAGAACAGATATATGCAGAGAACCAGCGCTTTCGAGACACTTTATTTTTCGGCGGAAAAACGATATTTTCATGGGCTATAGCTTACCATTTTTTAGATTTTTGGGGAAAAATTATTCTTTGCCTAATCGTTTATTTATCTCGTTAAACGGCGTCTACGCATGCAGGAGAACCGATATATGCAGAGAACCAGCGCTTTCGAGACACTTTATTTTTCGTCGGAAAAACGATATTTTCATGGGCTATAGGCTTACCATTTTTTCGATTTTGGGGGGAAAATTATTCTTTGCCTAATCGTTTATTTATCGCGTTAAACGGCGTGTACGCATGCAGGAGAACCGATATATGCAGAGAACCAGCGCTTTCGAGACATTTTATTTTTCGTCGGAAAAACGATATTTTCATGGGCTATAGGCTTACCATGTTTTCGATTTTTGGGGAAAAATTATTCTTTGCCTAATCGTTTATTTATCGCTTTAAACGGCGTCTACGCATGCAGGAGAACCGATAAATGCAGAGAACGAGCGCTTTCGAGACACTTTATTTTTCGTCGGAAAAACGATATTTTCATGGGCTATAGGCTTACCATTTTTTCGATTTTGGGGGAAAAATTATTCTTTGCCTAATCGTTTATTTATCGCGTTAAACGGCGTCTACGCATGCAGGAGAACCGATATATGCAGAGAACCAGCGCTTTCGAGACACCTTATTTTTCGGCGGAAAAACGATATTTTCATGGGCTCTAGGCTTACCATTTTTTCGATTTTTGGGGAAAAATTATTCTTTGCCTAATCGTTTATTTATCGCGTCAAACGGCGTCTACACATGCAGGAGAACCGATATATGCAGAGAACCAGCGCTTTCGAGACATTTTATTTTTCGTCGGAAAAACGATATTTTCATGGGCTATAGGCTTACCATGTTTTCGATTTTTGGGGAAAAATTATTCTTTGCCTAATCGTTTATTTATCGCTTTAAACGGCGTCTACGCATGCAGGAGAACCGATATATGCAGAGAACGAGCGCTTTCGAGACACTTTATTTTTCGTCGGAAAAACGATATTTTCATGGGCTATAGGCTTACCATTTTTTCGATTTTGGGGGAAAAATTATTCTTTGCCTAATCGTTTATTTATCGCGTTAAACGGCGTCTACGCATGCAGGAGAACCGATATATGCAGAGAACCAGCGCTTTCGAGACACCTTATTTTTCGGCGGAAAAACGATATTTTCATGGGCTATAGGCTTACCATTTTTTCGATTTTTGGGGAAAAATTATTCTTTGCCTAATCGTTTATTTATCGCGTTAAACGGCGTCTACACATGCAGGAGAACCGATATATGCAGAGAACCAGCGCTTTCGAGACACTTTATTTTTCGTCGGAAAAACGATATTTTCATGGGCTATAGGCTTACCATTTTTTCGATTTTTGGGGAAAAATTGTTCTTTGCCTAATCGTTTATTTATCGCGTTAAACGGCGTCTACGCATGCAGGAGAACCGATATATGCAGAGAACCAGCGCTTTCGAGACACCTTATTTTTCGGCGGAAAAACGATATTTTCATGGGCTATAGGCTTACCATGTTTTCGATTTTTGGGGAAAAATTATTCTTTGCCTAATCGTTTATTTATCGCTTTAAACGGCGTCTACGCATGCAGGAGAACCGATATATGCAGAGAACCAGCGCTTTCGAGACACTTTATTTTTCGGCGGAAAAACGATATTTTCATGGGCTATAGGCTTACCATTTTTTCGATTTTTGGGGAAAAATTATTCTTTGCCTAATCGTTTATTTATCTCGTTAAACGGCGTCTACGCATGCAGGAGAACCGATATATGCAGAGAACCAGCGCTTTCGAGACACTTTATTTTTCGTCGGAAAAACGATATTTTCATGGGCTATAGGCTTACCATTTTTTCGATTTTGGGGGGAAAATTATTCTTTGCCTAATCGTTTATTTATCGCGTTAAACGGCGTCTACGCATGCAGGAGAACCGATATATGCAGAGAACGAGCGCTTTCGAGACACTTTATTTTTCGTCGGAAAAACGATATTTTCATGGGCTATAGGCTTACCATTTTTTCGATTTTGGGGGAAAAATTATTCTTTGCCTAATCGTTTATTTATCGCTTAAACGGCGTCTACGCATGCAGGAGAACCGATATATGCAGAGAACCAGCGCTTTCGAGACACCTTATTTTTCGGCGGAAAAACGATATTTTCATGGGCTATAGGCTTACCATTTTTTCGATTTTTGGGGAAAAATTATTCTTTGCCTAATCGTTTATTTATCGCGTTAAACGGCGTCTACGCATGCAGGAGAACCGATATATGCAGAGAACCAGTGCTTTCGAGACACCTTATTTTTCGGCGGAAAAACGATATTTTCATGGGCTATAGGCCTACCATTTTTTCGATTTTTGGGGAAAAATTATTCTTTGCCTAATCGTTTATTTATCGCTTTAAACGGCGTCTACGCATGCAGGAGAACCGATATATGCAGAGAACCAGCGCTTTTGAGACACCTTATTTTTGGCCGGAAAAACGATATTTTCATGGGCTATAGGCTTATCATTTTTTCGATTTTTGGGGAAAAATTATTCTTTGCCTAATCGTTTATTTATCGCGTTAAACGGCGTCTACGCATGCAGGAGAACCGATATATGCAGAGAACCAGCGTTTTGGAGACACTTTATTTTTCGTCAGAAAAACGATATTTTCATGGGCTATATTACCATTTTTTCGATTTTGGGGGAAAAATTATTCTTTGCCTAATCGTTTATTTATCGCGTTAAACGGCGTCTACGCATGCAGGAGAACCGATATATGCAGAGAACCAGCGCTTTCGAGACACCTTATTTTTCGGCGGAAAAACGATATTTTCATGGGCTATAGGCTTACCATGTTTTCGATTTTTGGGGAAAAATTATTCTTTGCCTAATCGTTTATTTATCGCTTTAAACGGCGTCTACGCATGCAGGAGAACCGATATATGCAGAGAACCAGCGCTTTCGAGACACTTTATTTTTCGTCGGAAAAACGATATTTTCATGGGCTATATATAGGCTTACCATTTTTTCGATTTTGGGGGGAAAATTATTCTTTGCCTAATCGTTTATTTATCGCGTCAAACGGCGTCTACGCATGCAGGAGAACCGATATATGCAGAGAACCAGCGCTTTCGAGACACTTTATTTTTCGTCGGAAAAACGATATTTTCATGGGCTATAGGCTTACCATTTTTTCGATTTTTGGGGAAAAATTATTCTTTGCCTAATCGTTTATTTATCGCGTTAAACGGCGTCTACGCATGCAGGAGAACCGATATATGCAGAGAACCAGCGTTTTCGAGACACTTTATTTTTCGTCGGAAAAACGATATTTTCATGGGCTATAGGCTTACCATTTTTTCGATTTTTTTGGAAAAATTTTCTTTGCCTAATCGTTTATTTATCGCTTTAAACGGCGTCTACGCATGCAGGAGAACCGATATATGCAGAGAACCAGCGCTTTCGAGACACTTTATTTTTCGTCGGAAAAACGATATTTTCATGGGCGTTACCATGTGGATGTGGGCTTACCTGTTCTCCGGGATAGCGTATTTGCGCGTCTGTCTCTAGATCGTGCAAATCCGCCTCCGTACGTACACAGCCACGGGCCACGATGTATGCCGGAAACTATCGCTTTTGAAGAGGATTGAGCGGACCAGGCTAGGCCGGCATTTTGCCCGACCATAGACCGTTTAATTGAGGGTACCGCCATTTGGCGATTATAGCGCCGTCGATCCTCCGGTGCCATGCTAATATGTGGGATCGCACTTGAGGCTCCGCGGTGAACGTGTCGATGACGAGATGGGGGCAAATATTCCCGTTTTCCCGAGAGGTGTCGACATGTAATTGGGAAGCTTATGAGCGCGTCGTTACTTAGCTGCGAGCTCCGATATAGCCACAGTATCGGAAACCTACGGGGCTAAAGGCGCTACCCCAGCTATGCTTGCGATCGAAATGGGAGGCAAGGCAAGTCTGAACGTTATCGATGCCTAACATAGGTGCAGCGCGTTTTTATTGTTCGTCCAGCCTTGGAAATCTGTTAAGAAAGATAGCAGTCAGGGTGACATCAATCAGGTGCGTCTCCATGAGCCACGCGGTTCCGTGACAGCGAACTAGCGAAGCTCCGGTAAGAAAACACGCTTTGTTACCTTTCGTGGTTCTGAAGTTTTCGCCGGATTGCCTACCTGGTGCCCGGGTTTAAACTTGTACAAAATGAAGAACTGCAATGTAAATCTTCAGGGAGGGCCTTTAACACAGACAAAATGACCCGATGACAGTGGCCGAGAATATGCCACGATAAACTAGGTGCACCTGAGGCGTTGAAAGTAATATGTGCGCTTCTAAGTCTCGAGTAGTGCCTGTGCATGGGCTACTCGCCGACTCGAGAGAGCTGAAAAATTGACAAACACTTTTGGCAACAGGAACTTCATTTTCTGAAGCAGCAGCGTGCTCGATGCGTGGTATTGGCCACACAGCTTGCCGGCGAGGTTCGGAAGCGCGGGAGAAGCCATGTGAACGAGGTGCGGCTGGCCCAGGGTAGGCACTGCTCTAGTCGGAGAACGAAAAAAAAAAAAGAACACGCATTCATTTTATTCGTAGGCAGGTACTGTTTTCATAATACGTCATTGGTCAACTTCCACGAGAACGTTTCTTGTTTGATAAAATTTGAAGGCATTTGAACTGAATAGCTTTGATCTACCTGCAACTAAAAAATAGCTCGCCCATTCGCACTAGTTGACCGTGTCGAATATACACCTGTCGTTCGTATCCCAGTTTGATCATAGGTACCGTGTTCCTCACCTTGTGCTCTCTGGAAACAAATCTTCTGAACATACACCTGACGAAGCTGATTGCGTAAAAGCTGAAACCGCAGCGGCTGAGTCTATGTAGTTGCCACGGTTGAACACTCACTCACTTTGACTTCCGAAAGCTATTTTTTGCGCCAAATACAGTACAGTGGTAGCTCGTTGACCTTGAGCCCTGTGACATCGCAGCAATCTTAGGCGTAACACGCTAGAATCGCACTATTTCGCAATGACACCGCTACCGTACCAAGCTGCCGCTCCTGAAAACGGCGGTTCGCGCATACCAGTGCGAGATGGAGTGGTGCGGGTCGTTTGTTCTAGGCTTGGTTCCTCCTCGCCAATAAAAGGGTCTATAGGCTTGCCTTCTTTTTTATAAATGAATTTAATTTTTGCATATCCGTTAATTCATCACGTACATCTAGCTCAGCACGTGCATTGCCATGGGGAGAGATGTGGGAGCCAAACCAATATCAGAAAGGGAAGATCAAGCGAGGGGCCCGGTTTTAGGTTAGGTCATATATTCCAACGAAATTAGAAGTATTGTATTCTTGGTCATTCGATATCGACAACAACAGAAGTTAAAGTTCGGGGTGGCAAAGGTAAGATCTTACTCTTCAATCATTCCAAATATTTTCGAACATTTCGTCAATAAACCAAATATGACGAATTGCGCTGATGTATACCCTTTGTATAGCAAATGTATTGTTATTAGCCAGAAAAAAATTCATGAACCCATTCTGAATCCCTTCCGTTTTGCCTTTGGTCAGTAGTCCGAGCAGCACTGCACCAACGTTATCCACAGGACTGGCCGGTCGTGGAGGCTGTGAATGACGTGAGAGTGATAAGAGAGGATTAGAAGTGAGTGAACGAAACTTTTACCTTATATTGGCCCTGGATTGAGACTTCATCCTTAGGGCGCGCGTCCACATGCCCAAAGGCAACACGCTCAACTGGCTAACTCCACTTCAGTGACAATTACAGTCATAGCTATGTTGCTAAATCTTTGATCAATGATATCACTAATAAAAATTATGTCACTGCCAAGTATAAAACTATACAACGTGTAAAACAATACACTGAAGTACGTACAACGTATAAACGTATAAAACAATACACTGAAGTACGCGCTGAGTCGCGTACCTCAGGACCTTTATTAAAGTTTTGAATCCATCCATCCATCACTGTCAAGTAATGGAATTTGTAGTGATACACAGAAATAAAGTACGTATCTAGTCTGCGCAAGCGAAGACGAGCCCGGCCTGACGTGCATCATCGCAAATTACACCGACAGTTTGTTCTCGCTGACCTGTTTGAAACCTCTGAACAGCACGACGATGACGTCAACCAGGCACACAGGACCAACGACTCCGAGTACAAGTGCTTGACACCAGTAGGGGGCAGCCAGTCCGAATGGGGCTTGTGGAGCACAGACCTAGGTTCCAATACTCGACAACCGACTCCGCTCTTCCAGCGAGTACTTGGTCGTAGTTCGAATGCCGCCGGATTCAAGCTTCCGGACCTGCGTGCACACCATGGGCCCAGCCCAAGCCGTTATTGGTCAAGTACGTGAGACCACACTAACACGAGACGCTTTAGTTAATGGATTTTTGTCGCGCAGGCTTCTTGCAACGTACAAAACAATACACTGAAGTACTTCATCGTCGACGCCTCTTCGAACCTGACAACACTGTGTGAACTGTGCACTTGCATTCTTTTGCAGCGGTGAATTTGTCGTGTGACGGTTTCTAATGGACCTTAATGTCCTTTTACACAAAACGTAAAAACCCGACGCGGGACTGCGCCACCAAAGCTGTCCTGTTTCTCTGTCGAAAGTGTTTTAAATGTATTCGGCGGGATTTGAGACACTTGATCTTTTTCTCGCTAGAGGATTTTAATTTTCTTGAGGAGCCGCGGGAAGCAGTGCCATCATGTGGAGGACGTTGTGTTAAAAAGTGATGAATTGCTTTACATTGCGTAATGCGAACAGTAGGGCAACATACTATACAAAGAAAAATGAAAGAGTACGTTCTTTACTGAAATTCGAAGAATTTTGCCGGCGTATCTGCAAGCGTCTGCATGTTCCTTTGCATAGGGAATGAGATTGGGGACAAAAAGACCCTTGGAAGGGGGCGTAAAAAAAAGTTGAACGAATTGCCCACGCTAAAGAAGACAAGGCTGACGTACGTGGTGGTTCAAATAACTCGATGATTAAATGTTGGCTATATCTCTCTTTTATTTATTTTTTCTCTGTCTTCTCCATACTCATTTTCACCCATTTCGATCTTAATCGTATATTACGTCGACCTTATCTTATTTAGGGTCGGCACTTGGTTAACCCTGTTTTTTTTTTTCGTTTTCTTGTTTTCGTTTTACGAGGAAGCCAGTTGGGCCGATCCTGAAGATGGGGAAGCTTATGCTGCAGTATGGTTAATTTGGGCTATATGAACATTTCCCTCGTACTGTTAATTTTTGCCAACTGCGTGACTATGTCTCGCTCCGTGTCATCACTGCCGAAGCCGCTTTACAGACACCACTGCCTCGCGCTAACCCTGCTTAGTCCAAGCGAACTCCTTCTATTTCACAAACAGAATGTCGTACGGCGGCTTTGCCTCACCATGTCTGTAACTATGGCAGTGCAGCTTTTGCAAGGTTATAGTGCAATGTGGTTCATTTTCGACTATATTAATGAGTTTTAGCGGAATATTACCGTACATCGCGAGCGCTACCTTATACCAGTTTGCAAGACTGTGTGGCGATTAGAGCACTCCGGTATAAGTTCACTGTAACGCTCTGCCGTGCACCTTGTTTGCTCAACAATATGGCAGCATCCAGACTGCCTGCTTCGATCCTAATTCAACCGTGACACTTGCTCTTCTTCGTGTCAGCAAGCAATACGTCGTAAAAGCGGCCATCGCTTAATTTAATATCACGCCGACTACAAAGTAAAAGCGCTATTTTTCATTATTACTGAGATCGGTTGTTAGTTTTTCACGCAAGTAGGCCTAGAGGTACGCCATCGACGCAGAAAAGTGTGTCGATTTCCACCTAACAGATGGCGCCACAGCATTTAGCGTCCATTTAAGCTGCACAGTCACGTGGCGCCATCTATTAGATCGAAGTCGACACACTTTTTGTGTCCATGACCTCCGAGATCGAGTGGCGACAGCGCGCGGCACCCCTCTAGGCTTAGCAGCGTCAAAACAGAGGCACACATACAAGTGTGTGTGCGGTGGCTTTGCCTCATGGTGCGTTTAACTACGGCGGTGCACCCTTTACAGGGATATAGTGCAACGTTAATTTTTGATTATATTGGCGCTAATTACAGCCGTACCGTTAACTTTACCTACTGTGCGACTGATTCTTATTTTTTGTGGGTACAGCTGAAGCAGCTTTTAGTACCTTTTGCGACTCGTGACGACATCTTAGAGGCGTGAAAGTTTTACAAGTTACCCAGAACCCAGATATACCAAACCCATGTGAAGTCAGCTAAGACTGCTTTCAAAACAAAAAAATATATCATGGTATCTACAGGTAAGACAAAGGTGATGGTGCTGATCTAGACAAGTTATAGTTTGGGAATGAAGCCAATGTGTTGAAGGAATATCAAGCTAAATTTTAAATCTTGACGTTGCTCCCAACGCACAGGACCTAGTATTCCTCCAAGATGCAGTAGTTGTTAAGAAGCATAAGCCATCGTGCTGAAATGAGTTCCCTCGTCTTCAGTAACCTGGGCACTCGGACAAACTTTCTTCGCGGTTTCTAACGCACCACTGCTATCCGCACCACTGCTATCCGCACCACTGCTATCCGTAATACAGTAATCGTCACGCCATTGTCATCATACACTCGTCGTCATCCCATTGTCATGATTACGTCCTCGTGCTATCGTCGTCACAGCATTGCCTTACCAAGTCGTCGTCATGCATTGGTTGCCATACAGTCTGGATGCTGTCGTGATCGTTCCATTATCATCATTGTAACTTTAACGTTGTACTCTAGTCATGCCGTCGTCGTCATGCCACTGTCATTAGGCTGTCGTTTCACCGTGATCATTTCTGCATCGTCATGCCATCGTCGTTCCGCAGTCGTCATTTCGCTTTCGTCGATCCACCGACGACATTCCTAGTTCGTCATTCTGTCATAATCATGCTGCCATCAGTCAATCTCGGATAATTCCGCCGTTGTCATGCCATTGTCCTCATCGCGTTGTCATTACACAGAGGCCATCGATCATCCGTTGCCATACCGCCCTCAGGCCGTTTTTGGTTGTGCCAAATTGCTTCTTCTTGACGCAGTTGTCCTCATACCGCCGTCGACACGCCACCGTAGTTGTACGCCCTTTGTCGTTCCAGCGATATATTTCGCAATTTGCGATTCTGTCGTCACTGCGTCGGCGTCGTGCAGCCGCCGCCATGCATCGATGCTCATGGCTGACCTTGACGAGCGTGTGCCATTATTAAGTCACTTGTTCACAAAATACTGAACACCAACTTTCCCTTACCCAACAGCGTATTTTACTTCCCGCGTGCAAATACCAGCCAAGCAACGAATTTTAACTTAAACCTGCCTTATTGCTGTAACGTCCACTGTGAACGATTATTAGAATTCTTTGTGCTATTACTCTGAACAGTGTGCCTGTAGAAATAGAAGCAACCAGAAATATTGATCTTGTGTGTAAACACTTCTTGTCTAGCCAAACGTAATTACTCTACCTTGAAAAAAAAACTGTACTTGTTCATGTAAATAATGTTTTCACTTATTGAGCAAATTGTTACTTGGTTGACATGTAAATGTATTTTTGTGTATTGCACCAGCTACTAGCCACATTGGCTATTGGTCCAGCTATTTTTGTACGCATTTCTTGAACTGTTTAAATATATTGAAAGATAATCGACTATGCTTTTTATTACAGATAGAGGAGACGGCCATGGAGAGATCATTTCTCATTCACCTTCTGATGAGCAGCATGGTGGGTGTGCGCGCTACACTGAGAAACGGCATCAATTACGTCGCCTACCAGTGGCAAACCGAGGACGGCTGCCTGAACCACGCGGCTGCGCTATGTGAGTGATTACTGGCCTTTCGCATGTTATTGCGCTATTTGTTTGCAAACAGTACCCCAGCCAATGTAATGACTTAAGCAAAAGTTTGTGGGTCAGTATAAGTAGCGACGACATTCATACCCTCTCAATTTAACACAGCACTTGATGGGGAAACACGAGCTCGCCTGGTAGATACACCTGTGCGTAGATGTCTCCGACATACATGCATACATCTACAACAAAAAATTCCGTCCTGCATCACCAGGGCATCGTGCTTGACATGCCTTTGAATTTGGCGGTGTGAGGGCAAGCAGGTCTGTGAACGTCCGTAGCTAGCACGCTACGCTGATTCCGACACACTCCCTTTGACTACAGGGAAATGATTTATTTCACCTTGACCCTACATCACGGCAAAGGGTGCCAGATGTTTTCTGAGTTGATGGCCTTAGCATAGCCCTTCGGAGACTGTTCTAGCGCAGGAGTAAAGTGTAGGATGCGGCAGCGGCTTCACCATGCTTGACAAATCATTGGGATCAAAGGCTTCGTATCTTGCCAATTACCTTGCTCTTCAAGCATATTGCTCACACTACAGCCAGCCACCAGTTAGGATTTCGGAAAACTTTTGCCGTCTGGTAACGCTCCTCAACTACGTTCCTTCAGCTATACTACATGCATAAAATCAAAGAGAAGTACGCAACCGTACTGACGGGCGGAATCTGGGAAGTGAGGAATTTCCAACAACAAAACCTCCGCTTTCGAAGAATATGCCCCCAAAATGTTCAATTACGACTATCAGATGCCCGAAGCTTCAATAGACTGCAGATAGTTCAAATAGTATACTGAAGAACAATGACGATGCACTAGCCTTAAGTTGAAGATATGTTAAGATATCGCATGTTATTGCGCTATGTGTTTGCAAACAGTACCCCAGCCAATGTAATGACTTAAACAAAAGTTTGTGGGTCAGTACAAGTAGCGACGACATTCATACCCTCTCAATTTAACAGAGCACTTGATGGGGAAACACGAGCTCGCCTGGTAGATGCACCTCTGCTTAGCTGTCTCCGACATACATGCATACATCTATAACAAAAAATTCCGTCCTGCATCACCAGGACATCGTGCTTGGCATGCCTTTGAATCTGGCCGTGTGAGGGCAAGCAGGTTTATGAACTTCCGTAGCTAGCACGCTACGCCGATTCCGACACACTCCCATTGACTCCAGGGAAATGATTGATTTCACCTCGACTCTACATTATGGCAAAGAGCGCCAGGTGGTTTCTGAGTCGATGGCCTTAGCATAGCCCTTCGGAGACTGTTCTAACGCAGGAGTAAAGTATAGGAAGCGGCAACGGCTTCACTATGCTTGACATATCTTTGCGATCAAAGGCTTCGTATCTTGCCAATTACCTTGTTGTTCAAGCAGATTGCTCACACTCCAGCCAACCACCTGTTAAGATTTATGAAAACTATTGCCGTCATTTTATTTTCCATATACATTACTTTTATACACCCAAAGAAGGACCTATAGCTTGCACAGCAGCGCTCGTAGTGTTCGTGTGTGTATGAATTTCACCGTCCCGTCCTCTCTGCGCTATTCGTTGCTATTCAAATCATGCACCAACAAGCCCAAAAAGGCTACGCTGCACGAGTACGTAACTGTACTGACGGGCGCAATCGGGGAAGTGAGAAATTTCTAATAAGGAAACCTCCGCTTTCGAAGAATATGCCCTCAAAATGTTCACGTAGGACTCTCAGATGCCCTAAGACTCATTAGACTGGAAATGGTAAGGACTTTTGTGCTTGGCATGTATCAGAGAAATAAGGTGCTAATCCCATATACATAAAATAGAACATAATAAAAGTTCAATGAAGAAGACTACAGCCAAAATTTCTTCGCATTCATTATGGTTAAAACAGTATAAAAAAGAACAAGTTACACTGTACACACTTAGAAAGCCCTTGTTCACATTACCTATTCCAGATTAGATTACCTTCTGATGCCCCGGATGATGTGTAGTATGAACCTTTTTTTTTTTTTTTTTGCATTCTTCCACTGACCTAAACTAATTCTGCATCTTAACCCCTGTATAATTGTGTGCTTTGTTGACCACATTCAGCAGTAGCATTGGAGTCTAGAACTCCCCTTTAAATCCAGAGCGGTAGTTCATTGCCGAAATAGCAAAGAGATATTCGCAAAATTCTCGTACGTCACATCATCAATCAGTGTGACTGGCAGAAATGGATTGGTGAAATGGAGCAATGTGCGAAGAGGAAATCCTGCTTTAAACTTGGGAGTACGGCTAGGGATTGTCACGACAGGCTGCGAAAGGTCGATAGAAATAGTGCTTTATTGCAAAAGTGTGTCTACGGGTGGTGCAAGCACTTCAGTGAAGGTCGCGGCAGCCTGCATGACAACTGATTGATCGATCGATTGATTGATACTATGAGCGTCCCAGTTGAATCGGAGTAGCTAGTTGCTTGGTTGCGCAACTATCTTCTTTAAAGGAACACTAAAGCGAAACAATAAATCAGTTTGGACAAATGAAGCATTGTTTGAGAACTCTGCAGGCACTCATTTCAAAAACTTAGTTTGATTATTAGATGAGAAAATGAAGGTCCAAATATCAGTATGTGAATTTCGCGCCGGAACCCCGGAGCCGGTACGTAAGCGTGACGTCAGGGATTCCAAAGTATGTTTTCGCATTTGGGCCGCGTTGGCCGAATAAAGGTTCCCGAAACTTCCATGTTTTATATTTGGTTCCTTTAGAACACCATGTAGTAAATCTGTACTGCTATATATAATTGGTAGGCCCTAGAAGATGCCATCAAAATCCATGACGTCACAGCCCCCAGGTGCGGGAACTTAAGTAGGCGTCACCACCCGTATTTCTTTCTTGCGCTTTCTCTCGCTTACCAAACGTCTTATCGTTGTAAGAGTGGTGCTTTTTGTGTTGTAGAACGGTAATTTACTGATGCAGAAGAAATCATTTTCCCCTTTAGTGTCCCTTTAAAAAAAGATTCACAGACAGTTGTTCCACCCCAATGCTAAATTTAGAGTGCCGCTCTACACGTGTTTTCATCTTGCGATATATTAGCTGGAACGGACAACGTGTTTCTTGCTGCACGGTGCAGACGAGGGAAGTGTGGGGTGGCCGCCTCGCGTAATGTCGAGATCGCGATAGCCAGCACGTGGGTGACGCGCCGGGGTCCATTCGCAGCAAGCGCCGCCTGCAGACCTCCCGGACGACGACACGCTGGTCTAGCAATACGTACTTCGCCATGCCTGCTTTCGCGTTTCCCTTGATGGTTCCGCGGCGCCCTCCTCTCCACTTTCCTCCTCGCGTCTTTCATAACCCCGCGGTGCTACGCCTTCGCTCTTTCATCGTTCGCTCGGATACGCCACCGGACAACGCCGACGGCAGAAACGGGTGCAGAAGTGCTGCGCGCTAAAGAACAAGGATTCCCGACATCAGACTTTCAGAACCACTATCGGGAACTTTTGTTTTTCCGCGCACCCGTTGTTTGTGGTCCCCCTCACTTTCTCCCTACGAACCTCTAATGGCCTTTTATTGATGCCTGTTGCGAAGGTGTTTACTTCGCCCCTGCTATCCCGGAACCGAAGGGCTTCAGGGAGACTGGCTCAACCAATTTCGACAACTCGAATGATATTTTCACATTCTAATAAAATGTGTTACGTCGTTTCTCTTGCTTTGCCGCAGCGTGTACAAGCTTCTTCATTTGAGTGCCTCGCTGTGCAGCTATATACGTTCTGAGGCACCCTGATCTCGCTTCGGTTAGTAAAGTGGTTCCTTTGAGCTCGGATAAATCTTTTCTATTGATGTCAGTCATGAAATTGTCTCACCCTCCCTGACTTTGGGGTTTCACGTTCGTTGTGGCTATGGTGCTCACTAAATATACTGGTTGCATACTTACTGGTAAACGTCCTAGTTCTTTTCCTCCACGCTGAGTCAATTTTTTTCCTCTACAAATACTTGAACACTCTCGAAACCAATTTATTTCTTTCCTAGTCCTGATACATTCTTAAAAATAAATTTTATTTTCTGATCCCTCACCTCAAAAGCTGTCCGGTCTATATTCCCCTGCACAGCTTCATTTGCAGTCTCCCCATAAGTGCAAAATGCGAGGTGTCCCACTGACCTTTGGTTGCCATCTAGTCCTGATTATACCTCCGAATTCAAGCAAACAACCGCATTTCCAAATGCAAGACCTGGAACCAATAGACCATTCCCCATACCTCAAAGCACCTCACACGTATTTTATCCCCGTTGCGCTCTGTGTTTTGTTATGGCTACATTTCTCTTCTCATATGTGTGTTGCCTTCATTTGTCCATGTACCAAGGTATTTGTATTCTTTTACTTGAGGTATTTCCTGAGCCCTGTATTGATATTATATGTTCACTGCCTTCATCGACTCATCACCATAAAACATAATTTTTTACGGCTAAATTTCAATCCTATAAATTCTCGCCTTCCTATCCACAGATATTAGCCAGACGTTGCATATCACTTTGCCTGTTAACAAGCAACACGTTGTCGTCTGCATAAAATAGTCCTGGAAGCTGCTACACTACTATCGTGCGCGGATTTTCTATGAGCTGTTAAACCCTATATTGATTTGTCCTAGTGTCCTTTCCGTCCTTCATATGCTCATCATAAGCAACAGTGGTGGATAAAGGGCATCCCTGTCTTAGTCCATTGGTATATGAACTTTCACCTCGCTTATTATCCCTTCCCCTTCAACGCAAACGGTATTTGATGGAGACATCTGCCTCAAAAGCCGTAGACAGTTGTTTCCTAAGCCTTCCCTTTCCAAAATATCCCAAGAAATATGGCGCACCACGCTGTCATACGCTCTGGTAATGTCTGAAAACGCTACGTATAACGGTCTCCTATTTTCTCTGGATATTTCAATACAACTGAGTAAGAACGAGTAAGCTATCATCCAGATGCCTTCCTATTGTGAAGCCATTCTGAAGTTCTCCCAACATGCCATTATGTTCGGCAATGCTTGCAGTATTAATTTAATCGCCTGCATTACCACCTATATATACCAATGTAACCTATATATACCAATGTAATGATCAACGGTCCATATGAACGGCATTACAAGAACTTTCTGTGGGCCTAGTTGTCGCAAACATGACAAATATTTTTAAAGCGCGAACAAGAGTCTCGGCACCAAAACAAGGTCATACACAGGATAGGCGCTACTTTCAACTATTCATTCGACGACGTCGACACGAAATATATATGACGCAGGCACATGCGCAGATGCGTTTATGGAAAAAATGCAAGCTATGGATATATGATCGAGAAACGCCTATTTCATATGCGCGTCGAGGTATGCATTCTCTCTTGTGTACAGGCTTAACGAAGGCTCACTGATGCAACCTTCGCCCCTCTTTATCATGTGATATGCTTGATATATATGTGATATGCATTGACGAAAACCCCGAAGTCGCCTTCCACGACACAGTGGGTTCAAGTAACTTTTTTGCTGTATTAGAGGCTTAATTGCATTCCACTTTTATATCTTTTGACGACAAATTCTTTTTTCAGATGGAGGAAATATGGAGGTCCCCGTGTGGCGCCAATTTTATGCGATATTTCTCTTTTTTGTCCCAAGTCACCCGCACACTGGACCATGCGTTTAAAGAAAGCGGGAAGGCTTTGCGTGTTAGATTTGGTGATGACCTTTTATCATTGCTAACGCCACAGGCAGGCTGCCTGTGTGAGCCCCAAGAATAAGTGATTTTAGATACTTTTAAACTACATGGCAAGCGATATACCTTCAAATATGAACTTCCCTTTCCGAAATCGCTTCAATTTGCTTTGAATCTTCGCTGAAGAAATCGTGCCACCACAAGATGCAGGAAAGCTTTCAAGCGTAGGCGACAAAACTGCTGATAGAAGGTTACCCCCGAGAATCATCACTGAAGTTGTTCAGGTTCCTGTTACAGACGTCTAACGAAAGAAACAACATTGACATTAACAATTTCAGGGAAAAAAGCGTGCGCTTGAAGTGGTTCCCTGCATTCGTATGGTCTCGCATAATCTCACGAAGGTCGCGAATAGGCACGAATGAGTGGTTTTCTGTGCCCTCAACAAACTTGACCGCCTATCCCCCTCGGATAGCTACAACAGGCGAAACAAGTCGAGGTTGCCGAAAAAGGCACCGTTGGCCCTATCTAAACTGCACCAGCGCAGTTGCCTATGACATTCCTTTGATCTGTGGTAAAAGCTGTATCGGTAGAACAGGAAGGTGTGTCAATGAGAGATTTAGTAGCGCGTCTTGAATATTAAAAATGTGGAAAAAACCATTTGGCGGATCACGTGAACTCTTGCGAAGGACGTATGACATCATTTCGTGACGGAAAGATTCTAGGTAAAAGCCGCATTGAGTGGGCCCGCTTGATACTGGAAGCATATCACATAAAAAAAGAAGGGGCGAAGGTTGCATCAGTTCAGCCTGTGCACAAAATTTTGCATACCTCAACGCGCATATGAATTAGGCATTTCTTGTTCATATTGTGGGGTCTCTCACACCCGTGCTCTTGGGACAAAGGAACGACAACACAGTAGTGCAAACAATCACAAGGGCATTTATTGCACCTTTCATAGATCAGTGCCTGCTAGCCGAGTTGCTACCCACAAAACATGCCGGTGGGCGCGCGACAAATCCAGAAGTCCGACTCACCGCGACCGGAAGCGAGCGAATATGTTCGCCCCATGCTGGATCCCAACGCCTGGTCCTTCGCGTGTATGGTCACGCGAATCGTGGCGCGTTCGAAGGCGGCCACGCGAGGCGGTCTCGCAGAAGCATCGGTCGGCGGCGCGCGGGATGTCCACGCCGCGCGCCGACCCGCCGGGGAAGCCCCAGCCCGTCCTCCCCTGCGCCCCCAAGTAACCCTGCCGTGAGGCGGCGTTAGCAACGCAACACTCGCGCCATCTCTCGCACTGCGCCCCAACCACATCGACTGCCGTGGACATCCCGCAGGCCACACGGCGAAGCCGGATTACAGGAGACGCGCCATGCGGGAAAAACATATCAGGGGACGCGCGAGAGTCGCGCATCCCCACAATATTGATACGGAACAGCCGCCACAGTCTGGCTGCACTGAGGAGGATAAAGACGTCGTGTGTGCCCGTTTGATATAGCGTCGCCATTTTGGCCTCCGTCAGCTTCCTTGTAAATAAATTATGAATAGCATTGGGCATCACCTACACGTAACAATACATTCACATCTTGTATTTTTTCCATAATTGCATCTGCGCATGAGCCTCTGTCATAGATATTTCATATCGATGTTATCGAGTAAACAGTTAAAAGTAGCGCCTGTCCTGCGTATGACCTTCCTTTTGTGGCGTGTCTTTTGCTTGAGCTTTAAAAGTATTTGTTTTTATGAGTGAATTCTACCTTCTGCTCCCTTATCTTCATGTGTTAATTTGATTCTACTTTGTCGCCAATCGTCTGGCATTCGCCTATTTTGTAAGCTTTTTTCGACTGCTTTCAAAAAAGCTTCCTCACCTCTTGCTCCTACTTGATTAATCAATCTAACGGGACCTATTCTACCTCTGTGGTTCTGGGCTTCTCTTCTTCTTTTCGATTATTGGTGTTTTGTCTTTTAGCTTTGTTTTTTATAGGTTTTTTTTGCTTTGAATGCTGCCGAGCGTTAGCTTTTTCATCAGGTTTCGCTCTTTCCACAGTCACGTTTGCAAATAGCCGCCTTCACCCCCCCACTTCCCGTGGTTGTTTTCATTGAGGCACATTTTGAGCATTCGTGCTTTCACGATGTCATTGGGACATTGTTGATCGGTGCAATTTCCCCCGTTATTGCGGTGTTTATATATATATATATTTTTTTTTTTGCTTCAAACGATTTTATGCCCTTATCTTTCGCCTTTACACTCGTTGTTTGGTAAGTGCCATATCCGTTTTCTTCACATATTCGCGGTTTCTGCCGGTTTTTGTTCCTGCGTTTTTTATATTATCTCCCTGTTTTGATGAGGCTCTAATAATGCATCATGGTTATTTCGGTGATCGCTTGTCACAATCTTGGACTACAACGTTACCCAGCAGGTAACTTTTACGTTTGTATGTTTATCGGCGCATGTGAGAGTGACAATGTGGACACGTGGACCGGTTCTCGAATGAAATATATGTAGGTTACTTGCTGTTCAAAAATGAACAGTGTGCCGTCTTCGCTCGTGGTGTGGTGTGCGTTTCTTTCTTGTGTCTTCCTTTTTTTTTTTCTCGCAGTTGTAAGAAACGTTCGAAACAGTTCGGGCCTTTAAACCATGGGCATTCCGATTTCCCCCTAGCCCCTAACTTTTTCTCCGATTTAGTTCAGTCGCACCTTCCCCAAATATACGGGTAATTGTCAATCAACTGGTGGCTGTTCCAATTTTCTAAGGTAGGCCTCTATAGCCGGATACACACCTGTTTGTTCTCTTCTTAACTGCTTCTCAATCTCTGACCACTTTGCCTTTCTTCTGTCGCCCTGCATGTTTATGTAGCTTATTGCACGGCGAGTACTCCTCTTTCTTCCAATTTTTTTTATAAACCGTATGCTAGTCTGAGGTTCTCCTTGGTGATCTTCATTACCTACCCTGGCCTTCTGCACCCGCACCTCCCCAACACACACACACACACACGCACACACACGCACACACACGCACACACACGCACACACACGCACACACACGCACACACACGCACACACACACGCACACACACACGCACACACACACGCACACACACACGCACGCACACACGCACGCACGCACACACACACGCACGCACACACGCACACGCACACGCACACGCACACACACACGCACACGCACACGCACACTTGTTTTTAAGCACGTGTTCCTAAGTACCAAGGTGAAGCGACAGTTTCAGGGTGTGCCTCTTATATTGGGGTATTGTAGTTGTGCGTCATAGCATACGTGACAGCGGGAATTTTGAGGTATTTAAGATCGTACGACACTTGGTGACGATAACAAGAAACCTTGAGGAAATGCCCGTAATTCCTGGGCGTGAAAGCCTTGCACGGTAGGCCCCTGATGTTGTGCGCATGTGGACAGCTGTACGTCTGGAGGGGGAACATGTCGAAGGACGACACGGGGAAGGCGGGAGATCAAAATTCAAGACGATGAGCAAAACGAGAACAAGGTGAAAGCAAGAGCCAACGTTTCGAGAAGTGGACTTGTCTTCCAGGCACCCTGAAGGAGACAAGTGCACTTGTCATAACGTTGGCTCTTGCTTTCACCTTGTTCTCGTTTTGCTCATCGTCTTGTCGAAAGACGACTGACAGACCTCGGTTTCCACTGACCTAACTGTCAACCACTATTATTAACTACTTCACACACCAGCGATTAATCCGCCGTACTTATTGGTCACAGGTTGTGCTTATTTATTTCGATGTCAGTAATGCGAATCTATGATACCAGTAACCTTTTTTCGTGCTGTGACACACTGCCGGCGATATCTTAATTTCTTGACCTATTCTTTCGCTAATATCCTTGAAGCTTCATTTTTTTCTTTTATTTCCACTTACAGAAGCTTGCAATGAAAGGTAACATGTATGGAAAATGATGGCTGACGCGAGCTTCTGTTTGCAGGATTGCAAACAGAAGCTCCAGCGCACTTGACACTTAACGACCGCAGAGTAGAGACGCTGCTATTGCGAAAACTAACAAAGTTTTCTTTTCCTTTTTTTTTTTTTTACAGGCCACGACTTCTTTGTCATCGGAGATCTGGCGACTATGGTCACCTTTTTAGTGTATATAGTGTAAATAGTGTGAACAAATACATTCTTTTCTTGCTTTTTTTTTTGCTTTTGTGTAAATAGTGTATATAGTGTAATAGTGTAATTCGTGTGAACAATTAATATTTTTTTTGCTTTCTTTTGTTGCTTTTTATTCAAGTGTATTCTGTTCCTGAAAATAGATTGCCAACCAGCTTACTTTTTTGTTTGCTTACGTGTGGATTTGAGAGGACTTTTATTTGAGTATTTGAGAATGGTCACGGGATACCTGCGGTCATGGGACCAGCAGGCAGTTTCTTTTATTTATTCTTTTTTTTTTTTTTGTGCCTCGGCATGCAGTCTTTGCGCGCGTGTACGTGTGCTTCTCCCGTGGCACTGGGGAACGGGACTTCGTCATCGCTTCGTTCGTGCCTTGTGGCTGCTGTCGAGAACCTTGCTCCAGCTACGACCTGTTTCGCAGCCGCTGTGCCTCGCCTTTGTTTAGCCAGGGGCATCGTGCACGACATCGCTTGCTGCTTATTAAGCCGAGAGGCTTAGGTGTCTGTGTTGACGGTGACTTTGGTGAAACCGCACGCACCGTGATGAAAAATAGCCGACGTCGCAAATAAAGAAAACACGTCAAAAAAAGCTTGGATTTGCGTCACATTTCTCGCGGGGGGGTCCCTGTAAACAAAGCAAAATAGTGGCTTTGAAAAGAAAATTTTGTAAGATTTGGTCTGGGTGGGAATCGATCTCGGGCCTCCGGGGTGCGAGAGAAGCATGCTACCCGGACGTAAAGGCGGGTCCACAGTTTCGCATCAGCAACTATGTTAACGCATGAAGCAGCTACGCTCGACGAAATCCGAGGACACATCTACGTGAACTGAAAGCACGAGTGGTTGAGGCTGCACGTGAGTAAAACCGGCGCCGGAGTCTCTAATAACTTTTGGCTCCTTCAGTGCGACTGTAGTTTGCGCTTGCTATTTCACGTATTGCATGCGAAACAAATGACAAGGAGACCTCTCCCTGCTGTATCGTGCAGTGCATATCGCTTCTAGTCTTCGAAGTGCGTGATGTGGTCTAAATGTACCTTGCAAACATTTTGTAGCGTTACCCAAAAAATTGCGTTCAGAAACCGGAGGCAAATGTCTAGTTTCAGTTCACAACTTTTTTTTATGCACTAGCTACAGTGGCAAAGTTGCGCTTGAGCTGAAAAAAAACGCGATAACCAAATAGCTTGAATCGCAACAGGTCACACAATACACTTTCTGGGAACACTTCAGTTGGGTTACTTTTTTTTTTAATAATGGGGTTTTCCGTGCCAAAACCACGATATGATTATGAGGCAGGCCGTAGTGGGGAACTCCGGATTAATTTCGACCACACGGGGTTCTTTAACGAGCACCTAGATCCATGTACACGGGTGTTTTCGCATTTCGCCCCCATCGAAATGCGGCCGCCGTGGTGCGGATTCGATCCCGCGACCTCTTGCTTAGCAGCCCCACACCATAGCCACTAGGCAACAATGCGGGTAACGCACCTAGACTTTAAGAAAATGAAAAAGCAGTTTCTAAGAAAACAGTGCATATTGTTTACAGTACAGCGGAGCAGCCGCCAGTAATTTTTTCGTTCCTGAAAGTAATTCGACAATTGCAATTTACTGTCCAAATTATGAAAGTGTCAATGAGGCATTTGTAGGCCCCCCCAGGCACCCCCAAATGACATCTGGCTGATGTGTTTTCAGCAACGTCCTAATTGTGTGCAATTTTTCCGACTTTCAAACAAAGCTCGCGAAATATGAAAAATACCACGTGACTGCGCTCCCACCATCCTCGTAAAGCAGCGCCCTCAAATAAGCTCATTGAAAGCAACTGCACTGCCTGCCGCAAATCCGGAGAGACAGCGCATCACCTTGATGAAGGTGCGGAAGGAGCCCCAGCAGCAGGTTTCGCGGCTTTGCAGCTATTCCTTTCTCTCTACCCGAGACTTGTTATCCATCTCTCAAGGCCGACTGATCACGCTGATAACAAAAGCCCCTTGATAACGCGGCCGAAGCGCCGCTCTCACCACGCGCCAAACGCGACAACCAGTGGAATAGGCATCTTAAAGGGGCGGCGCAAGACGACGAAGACCAAAGGCAGGAAACACAGGACAGCGTTTTCGTCTTGCGCTGCCCTTTCAATATGTTCAACCAGTACTAACTCGCCCAAATGTCGATTGTTCCGCAATAATAGGCACAGCATGTTTCAAAATCCCGCTTTGCTCGAACCACATCCACAGAGTGCGCGCGAAGCTATATTTCGCGCTAGAAACTTGCTTCGGAGCAAAGCCAAATTAAAAGGACGGTTCTTATACGCGTTACAAAAAAAAGAAAGAAAAACAGGTTTATGGCATAAAACGAAAGCGACATAAACAGAACGGGCGGCGAACCTCGTGTTGAGATAAGGCAGAACCGATGCGTTCAAGAACGTAAATAACCAGTTGTAAATGCGCCGAATTGGCAATCGGGACGCCTGCACAATAAACAAAAAAAGCATGCATCATATTTCAGTGTGCTCTTATTATCTATGAATTCGTTAGCGCCGTTGAACACCGGCTGCTGCCTAGAGGACGTATTCGAATAGGTGTCCTTCTGCAGCTACGCAGTACTGAGTCCGCTTTATCGCATCTTCCAGCAGCTTTGTTGAAGACCGACGCTCAGAAGCCTACGGCAGGCATCTGTTATCCTTGTCTTGCGCTAATCTGACGTCCGTTTAGGTCGTGTAAGCACGATGTTTCACATAACCCCAAAGAAAGAAAGCGAATGGAGAGAGGTCAGGTGACCAAGCCGGCCGATATACAGGCCAGTGCCTTTCAATCTATTGCGCATGAAAAGTCGCATACAGCCAGTTTCGTGCTCAGCTGCTGCTGTGTGCTGGCGTCCCGTCTTGCTGATACCACAGATGTGGAAGACGTGACAGCGGGACTTCGCTGAGAAACTCATCCACCACTCCAACGATTTCGTCCGCGTAACACTGTCCAGTTAGCGTGTGATCGAAGGTGGGACTGATTATAGCACCGGTGTAAATTCCGCACCCCACATTGAACGACCAATAGTGCTGATACCCACTGCCTTTGACCCAATGTGCATTCTAGTTACTCCAATAGTGCGTATTATGCAAATTTACCTGGGCGTTTCTGTGAAAATTGGCCTCATCTGTGCAGATGATGTGCCTCAAAAAGTCCGGTGACTCATCGGCTTTTGTGAGGACCAAATTTGAGAAATCTAGACGATTCTACATGTCCCTAATTTCCAAGCATTGGTGCTTGGAAGATAGGAATACGCACCCAATCTAACGAACATATAATACGTCATATAAGTATTATTGAGATTAGCCAACAAACAAGAAATGATACGCATGAGGTGCAAATGCCACGCAAACCTCTAAATGGTGCGAGTTCTATCGTGTACATCTTTATTCTGTTTATTTCCTTGCTCTAGTGCTCAAATACGTAAATGTAGGCTCACAGTATTGCGCAACAATACACAAGCTGTAGCGAGCCACTTGCTACGCCTTGCGCGTTTCCTAAGAAGACGGTGTGCACCTGAGCTTCGACAAAGATAAGCAACTAATTCTCAAGGCTAATGTTGACAAGTATTTCGCTGACAGTAAGGGATTAACAATTACCTGACTGATACACATGTGTTTGTTTGGTTGTTTGTTTTCTCTCCAGCTATGCGTTCAGGCAGGCGGAATCTGACTTGCGTTCCTTCTAAAACCTTGCTTCCAGGCTAGCATCCCCAAATTCGTCCACCCGCCGTGGTTGCTCAGTGGCTATGGTGTTAGGCTGCTGAGCACAAGGTCGCGGGATCGAATCCCGGCCACGGCGGCCGCATTTCGATGGGGGCGAAATGCGAAAACACCCGTGTACTTAGATTTAGGTGCACGTTAGAGAACCCCAGGTGGTCGAAATTTCCGGAGTCCCCCACTATACGGCGTGCCTCATAATCAAAAAAGTGGTTTTGGCACGTGAAACCCCTTAATTTAATTTTTTTAAATTCGTCCAAGCACATTGCTGTCTTTTTTTCGAGAAGCGCAGGAAGCAGACGAGCCCCAACAAGGCGCTCTGGTTTGGACATGTCATTCAGCATGGCGGCGACAGCCGTTCCTTAAAAGTTGTCGGGCCGTTTCTGCATGAAAAATAAAAAGCCTAAAGCACTTGCTTCGCGCACTGTCAGCGCCAGCCGCGACTAAATGCAACATTTGAGCTCGCCGCTCGTACATTCGCACGCTATTCAACTTAGAGAACGCATCCACCCGTTGTCGAGCCGTCCGTAATAACAATATTTGGGGTTTTACGTGCCAAAACCACTTTCTGATTATGAGGCACGCCGTAGTGGTTGACTCCGGAAATTTTGACCACCTGGGGTTCCTTAACGTGCACCTAAATCTAAGCACACGGGTGTTTTCGCACTTCGCCCCCATCGAAATGCGGCCGCCGTGGCCGGGATTCGATCCCGCGACCTCGTGCTCAGCAGCCCAACACCATAGCCACTGAGCAACCACGGCGGGTAGCCGTCCGTCCTTCAGTGGAAACGAGAGGGATTTCCAAAGGATCCCTGCAGGCAGGTGAATAGATGTAGCGGAATGAACTTTAGTTTTAAAGTATCGACTCGTATCGCATTCTCGCCGTCCTTTATTTCCTAGGACCCGTAATTAAGAATTGGGTGATGTAGGCATCTTAATAACTAAATCTTAAGAAAATTTGCCGACGACTACGCTTCTTGGTAATGCGATCTTTGAGTGCTGCTGCTGCCCCATTTCAACAACACGCAACCGCATACAGAACACGCAGCGCCGAACGGGGGCGGTTCTGCGTTTCCGATTGGGGCAGCACACACCGCAATCCGCCGCTGCGCCACCGCGCCATATTATAGTGGGTCACAGCCGCGAAGAGGAAGGGAGATTAGTAATTATTATGTAATGTTTCTTCTCAGGTGGGATAAGGAAACGGGTGGGGAACAGGGATATTGATTAAAGGTCACACACACATTCAATCACAGACAGGCCTGAATGTTAAGGGGACGAAACGCTATAACTGATTTTCGAGTCACCGCAACGGCACTGCGCCAGGTAAGAAGAGGTATAGGGCGAGTGTAGAAGTACAGCCAAGCGCAAGCACTTTTTAGAGATGGCAAATGCCACTGAGGTACGCGTTCCGCAAAAGGGGGAGCGAGAGACACGGCTGAGAGCCGTACACCCACGCGAAGCGGAGACGGAGGAGCGGAGAGCCGTGAATCACGCGCGAGGCTGCAAGTAGCGCCCGCCACGGCAGGCACCACGGCAGTGCCGCGACGGCGAGGGCGGAGTGGACGGTAGCGGCGAGAGTCACTGCAACGGCGCTGCGCGGAGGAAGGGGCGAGAGAATAGGCGAGAACACGTGATCCGGCTTTGGAGGTCAAGGGGAGGGCAAGACTCGCGCCGCGCGCGACATTGCGGCAGGAGCGTGCGCAGCATGACAGTGCGCGGATGATGCCCTTGGTTACTGCTAGGTACTGCTAGGGAAAGCCAAATGTTGGCTTTCCGCTTCCGCTTTTAACGGTATATCCCCGCTCAGACACTTAAAGCTATTAAAATGTTGCACTAAAGAACGTTTTCTATGTCGCAGATGAAGGATCGGATAATTTTTTTCTAAAAGAAGCTCTCCAGACGTACATTAAATTCATACCTCATGGCAAGAAAAGACTGGTTACAGTGGAATTTGACAAGTACGCCAAAATAACCCACGGTCGTCGTCTTGTGAATTCGACGACTCGTCAAAGATTTATTGATAAAGTGAACGTTGTCAGACCTAATATTAAAACGTGCATCTGTTGCGGAGTTGAACTGGCACTGCAGGTAAGCAATTTCCCTCTCCTCTTTTGCGCATGGTTGTCTGCGCTTGTCTATTCTATCAGGCCGTGACAGATAAACCGCACGTTCCGATTCGCCCGTCTGATCCGGCTGCCCGTCGGCTCCTCTGGTAACGCTGGTCATCCTACACTGGCAGCTTCCAAGTGAAGCATGGTGCTCAAGATTTTTTCGTTATTTCGCCTACTTCAGCCGCGTTGACAATCAATTTCAATTTGGGCAATTTATGCGTAATTCCAAATTGGTTTGCTTGTCCAGGGGTTACATTGCCAACCAACGTGTTTTACTGTTAATCTTAACTGTAAATGCAAAAACTGAATTACCTTATTAATCGTCAGCTCATGAGTAAATCCGAGACCCATGCCTTCTTTACTAAAAACAGCGAGAATATCGCCAATGTTTTTGGAACTTGCTTGCGAGCGAATAATTAATAATTAGTCGACAAACCTAAAGTGCTTAATCATTGTTCCTGTAAAGACGCTCTCGAGCACTCGGTCTAAACTGTTGAAAAAAAATCTCGCCAAGAAATTCGGGCAGCCTGAAAGCCTGAGCAGGTCCTATGCTTCTGAATCATAGCGTCACCATCCCAGGTAAAAAACATGGAATTTAAATAAAGAAACAAAAGCTTGAGAAATGACTGAACCGGGACACCGCTCTCATTCCTAAACTTTAACTCACCGTTATCCATAATGCAGCCTTTATCCTCATTAGCTGATTTTTTTTGGAAGGGAATAATATAAATCTGACGACTGGATGCCCCTCTTGTAAATATCTAACGATTTCTTCCGAATTAAGTCCTATAGACAACCGGAGACTATGGTTGCCATGCGATTCTCTCAGACACAACTGTACGCAAAGGTTGCTGAGGTTTGTGGGTCTTTATCGCAAACTTCTAGGCTGCATCCCCGACTTTTGTTTACTGTGCTAGATAGACGCTCGAGGTTCTAATCCAGCAAAAATATTGTTGCTTGATCTTTAACTTTCTAAGGTTCGAGGTGTGCCTTCTTGAAGTATTTTTTGTCAAAGCACTTGAGGCTTTCTCAAAAAACTGCCCTTCCGTTAGGAGCACGAAGTAACCTTCTTTATCAGCAGACATACCTTCCCCATCGTTTTCTGCTAAAATTGCACAAGCGGTTGTACTTTTCGCATACTGCCATTCCGGTTTCCTTGAGATTTAGCTAACACGTCTGCTCAGAAATGCACCTGAATTTATCATCTTATTCTACACGCCTGGACACTGATCTAACAGTGGCTCTATTATAGGCCGTGTCTAAGCACGGCTCTAGGCAAAGCGTTGGTCCTAATTCAAGAAAGTTCATGCGCTTATCTGGAACGGCGACTTAAGTCAGCTTCAGCACATTGTTCGTCGGCTTCGGATACTTGTCCCTCGAAGGTAGGCTGCGCCAGACGTCGCTCCAGAGGAAGTGCAGTGAAGACCGGCTTGTTCTAGACCACTCGCCTTATAGACGGCTCTCCCGATGTCTTCCTTAGATAAAACCGCAAACTGATTTGAGGCAATCCCTCCGCACCCTGGCTTGGCGGGTGCAATCAGACCGCAAGATCTTGCATATCCTCCTGGTATGGCCAACCGTGGGGCGGCACATTCCGCACCTAACTTTTTCAGGGCACGTACTAACATGGCGAATATGCCAAGACGCCACCCTTGCACGGCACTCACACACAGCTAATCTCGCGTTAAAGTAGGCCGGGTCGTGACAGGAATGACAGGAAAGGTGGCCCTCGACGAAGTGAATTAACACAGCAAGCTGGGCAAGTTGATAACTGAAAATGTTCCTAGGGGTGGGCAGCGCAACCCAGACGAAGCAAACAGGATGTAGATGATACGAGCGGTGTATGACAACTGGCTTTCTTCAAACAAATGATTAAATATATACATAATGGGATCAAGTGACGCGTACAAGCGGTGAAAGGGCGTCGGGCTATCTTGCGATTCAAAAAGACTGTTTCTTCATCATGCGGAGAGATAGAAGTCTGCTGACGCATGCGCCTGAGTTAACATGCAAAAAGTAAGCTCCCACAATCTCATAATTGAGTTGGTATGGTATTCAAGTATTTTTAAGCAAAGGTTTGCATTCACGAATTCTACAATGCGGGGCCAGATTCGAGCCGGTTGAATTCCTGATAAAGGCTTGGTGCTCCCTGAGGCCGAGGTTAAGGAAACGTCCTCTCTGCCCAAAGTGCCTTCTGCCGCACGAAAGTGGCATGACGTACACAACTCCCACTGAGCACGTCATGAAGTGCCCCGTGTGCTTGACACGGCAAATGACGTTGGACGCCTACATAGGTCTATTAACACGAGTGCATACCTTGTTTAACGTGTTCTTGGCGGAAAGACGACTTTGACAACATATTTCATGGTTGTCTTTTTTAAACCATGTCCCACCTGATGTATATAAGGAATGACTGCTTTCTTCCCATTTCGATCTGCTGCTGGCATGATTCCCCTTTTTTAAGCCTCCTCTGTTTTCAGCCTCATGGTTCCTCGGTACCCTCTTATGCTCTATGGCCTTTGTTTCATCTCCCGCTGCATTCCGCGTTTGCTTTCATTCTTCGCGCTCGGCGCTCATTTTCTCGGTTACGCCGAAGCCGTCGGACAACGCCGACGCTCGCTGCAGGAACGGGCGCTGAAGAGCTGCGCTCGAACACTGTGCGTAAGACCGTACAAGAGTGCACAGATCACCACCTTGCCTTGCCTGGTGTTTATGGATCCGCTTTCCTCGTATTTCTTGTATGAAACCGTATAGCAAGCTTAAATTCGGGTGCATATACAATATGCTGCGTTTTATTTATTTATTTGTTTGTTTTTTTGCAGAATAACCATAAAAGGACAATTCGGCTCCTTTAGATGGGTTGTCTGAAGGACGGAACATAGCATGCATAGCATGCAGATCGCTCTCAGGCTGCGGCCGTACGGCCGCGCGCAGGCGTCATATGCGCAGCTGCAGCCGAAGTGGAACGCCCCCTCAACCTCCACCCCCGGTGCCTCGTGCACGATGGGAGGCACGCTTTCCTGCCCGTTCGTTTTCCTATCACGCGGGCACGATTGAGGCGCGATCGTCGGCTCCCCTCACACGTCTTCGCTCGCACATACAGCGTAGGGCGCGCGGCAACTTTATCGCCCTTGGATTTTATACGGCGTATCACGGCGACGCCGACGGCAGAAATGCGACTGGAGTGTCCATATGATTGCTATCGCAGTAAGAGCAGCTGCAGTCCTCACTAACGACGATTGCCGAAATGTTGCCTCCCAGACTGGTTTCTTTTCTTCCCCGCTACCTAAGAGTTACATTAACGCGACAGCGTTAATATAACTGTAATATAATATTGTAACTATATAACTATATAGTGTAATATATAACGCGACAGCATTAAGGAGTCCGTGTCGCAGAAAAGCCGGTGTCGTCGGCGTCAGCACGTTGGCCGTGAGCAGTAAATCTGGGAATGCACTTAATAAAAAACGTGCAAGATGGGCTGGGTGGGAATAGAAGCAGGGTCGCCGGAGTGGGAGACGGAGACGCTACCACTCAGCCACGAGTTCAATAGTTCAAACAGGGATAAAAGCGCCTCTAGTGAATGCGGTGTTGCCTTAGAAACGTGCCGTAGACAGTTATACTGCGATGTATATCGGTAATTATGAGCATGTAAATTACAGACGTCGCAGTTACACGAGTAGCGAAGTACGTTTCTGCTACATTTCTTCTGCGCACACGCAGAGCCATCTTGCGGCAAACACAGAAGACCCCGCTCCTCGCAATGCATGGCGCTGCCCCCGGCACGTGGCGCGCCACTCGCGGGGCTTTACCTATGATCGCGTCTGCCTTCGTGGCGCGGCCCGGCTGTCCGTGCCGATCGCGAAGTTTGGCTCGCGTAGATCGTTTGAGTGGACGGTGCGGACGGGGTGCGATAACACTATCGCGTTCCACTCTTGAAGGTGAAGCTTAAGCGTCCTCCAATTTCTTTTGTTGCAAATGTTTTCGCTTATTTACCGATGCTGCTTTCCGCAGTGCTCCTTGCCGCTTTTTGACGTCCCTCGATTCTCCTGCACATATCAGCGAATGTTTGTTACATTCTGTATAGGGCTTTCATCCTTTACGTTTAATGTGTTGACGCTTATCTTTTTTTTCTGTGTTTTTGTTCTTGTGATAGGTTATCACTGTTGCATTGTGTGATTCTGCGACATAATTTAAGATGCCTGCTCACGATGTTACTTCTGAATTCGAACTTTTTGTCCTGCACCGATATAAAATGGCACTGTTTTTTAATATTATCTTTCACTGCTACTGAGCAAAAGCAAGGGGGAGGTACCTAGAAAGGCAGTGTTAATTTAATCTGCCTATAGTCCTTTCAACCCAGGCAATGCATGTCTGAATAAAGCGAAACTGAAATGCTCTCGTTGCTGTTCCTGATCCACATGTGTTACTGCAGCAATATTTCGTACTTGTCGTTTAAGTGAGTGCTGAGTGCTCTGGGGGTACTGAGGTGGTATCTGCAATGTACAGGTGCTCACCAAGCCCAACTGTCTTCCAGAAGGTTCCCTGGTCATTCTGGTCACCGACGGTGCTGAGAACGCGCGACCTTTCCTGCAGAGCGTCATTCCCAGTCTCGTGGATTCCCTGGTTGAAGTGAGCACGTTTGCGCTAGGACCCGACACTGACCTCAAGCTTGAGCAATTGGCAGCACAATGCGTTGGCGGGCTAGTTGGTGCGAATCCATGAATACTTTGTTAAGTATTGTAAAACATGCAAGTGCAAACCCATGTTTCGTGATACCACAATTTTGAAGAAGAGTCGCGACACCACCGCCCGAGAGTTATCAGAAGCATTTTTCATTCAGTCATTGGGGTCACAGTGCATTAGTGTGCCTTCCTTAACCTTGTACAGCGCTGAATTTGGTTTTTTGGATTCTGTCGCATGAGTGCGCTCTTGGGATCGGATGTTGGTGGCTCCACCGCATGGTGCTCACTGCGCATGTTCCTCTGGTTTGAGCGGTCTATAAAGGAGTGACGCAATAAAATGTCAGTTGAGAGTAGCGCCTTGTCCTGTCGTCTTTCTTGTGTCTGTCTTTTTGCGCTTAACAAAGTATTCATGGAGCAATTGGCAGTCGCAACGAAGGGCAGGACGTTCTTTGTCCCAGACCACCAACAGTTCCCAATTTTACCAATTATGTCGTGATATTTAGCGGCTTTATTGTCTTCAACGACGATAACTTAATTCATTTAGGGATCGACGGCCTACTTTCACTGGGCAACTGACGACCTTTAGGCAGTCGAAGTTCATCGCACGGAGCAGTCTTACTGCTGTAGCTTTTTTGTACTTGCGCTAAGTAGGTTCGACTCGGTTAAAACACGTTCGCGGGCTAGTTGGTTAGAATCCATCGTAGAGTGTATAAGCGCGACTGAACGAGGACGTAGAAAGAAACAGATACACAGACACAGCGCTTCTGTGAAGCGCTATGTCTGTGTATCTGTTTCTTTCTACGTCCTCGTTCAGTCGCGCTTATACACTCTACCATAGGTTCGACTGCTAGACATTCCCAAGCGAAGTATACATTTATAAAATGAATTGCTAAAGCATTAGGCATCTCGTACGTACTGCTCCAACTAAGGCATTTTTCAGGAAGCTGGCTTTCGAAAGTCGCAGGGTTTCTTGCAAAGCGTCGCCACAAGGCCCAACGTGTCTACGTTAGGCGAGAAGTCTTGCGTACGGTGTGATCATCTGTGTAACGACAGTGGCATATGGCGACGCCAATGCTATAACAGCAACGATGATACCATGATTGCAGATTTATCGCTCTATCCTCCAACACCATCTCGCTACTTTTCGCTTCCAAGTGACACAGTGAAGTGTCTCCCGGCTAACGCATTACCACTTCGCCCCTCAATCGATAGCGGCCGTCATGGTGCTACTAAGCCGTGGTGTGCTCCCGTCCGTGATGTCCGTGAAGCCGTGATGAGCTCCCGTCCGGCTTGTGGTGGCGGTTCTATGGCAATATCTTCCATTACACTGATGAGGCAGACTAAAAGCTCACCCTGCTGCCAAAAAGGGCGAATGCATGCACCAATGCACTAATAACTTAGGCAAAGCGGGCGATGTGGCAAGATCAAACCTCAGCGGAAGTTGCGTGCAGCATGCTCATTGGGACGCTCGGTACCGCGCATGCGCTATACTTGCAGCGCATGAACCTGTTGAACTGCGTTGCTGTAAACTACGCCTGAATCGCAGAAGCCGATTCATTCTCACCCTGCTGCCAAAAAGGGCGAATGCATGCACCAATGCACTAATAGCTTAGGCAAAGCGGGCGATGTGGCAAGATCAAACCTCAGCGGAAGTTGCGTGCAGCATGCTCATTGGGACGCTCGGTACTGCGCATGCGCTATACTTGCAGCGCATGAACCTGTTGAACTGCGTTGCTGTAAACTACGCCTGAATCGCAGAAGCCGATTCATTCTCACCCTGCTGCCAAAAAGGGCGAATGCATGCACCAATGCACTAATAGCTTAGGCAAAGCGGGCGATGTGGCAAGATCAAACCTCAGCGGAAGTTGCGTGCAGCATGCTCATTGGGACGCTCGGTACCGCGCATGCGCTACTTGCAGCGCATGAACCTGTTGAACTGCGTAGCTGTAAACTACGCCTCAATCGCAGGAGCCGATTCATTCTAGCAGCTGATTGCACTGACTGGCGAAGTGTATGCGAAACATGGACGCCTATTTACGTTGCAGTAGACTTCACGTGTTCCCGAGCTGTCCGCCGAAACCTATAATTGGCCTTTGCAAACTTTACGGTTTGCAAAGGCCACATACCTCTTCTGACATAAATATATCAAAAGTGGTAACAGCCTGTGCCAGGTTCCTGACTTGGCAAAATGTGTGCTTGAAAATGCAACAGACGGCGTCTCCTCTCGAAGTGAAAAGCACAGTGTGCGCGGTAAAAATGGTGTACTTCGCTGCCATCTCTGTCTTCGCTGTCATCTGTATCTACGTTTGTCAAGTTTTTGAAAGCCTTCTATATCTAGCAAGCGTACATTGGGGAATGGTTATATTAAAACCACAGCCACATAATCTTTACTGCCAAGCAAATTTACGAGCTGTGAAGTAGGAGGGACATATCCGCATTTACACGTGCTTGCAAACATCGCAGGTTGCTTTAGACTTTGGTTATGTCAGTCCGTTCGGCCGAAAGGTAATATCTCATTCTTGGCGAACCTGTAGCAACTGCTTCCATATAAGTGCGCACGCTTATCGCCAACTTAACCGCAGCAATTGCTGAAAGATATGCTGTCACGCCGGAAATACATTCTAACCAATATAACCAGACTAACTGTTTTTTACGACGAATCACTTGAAATTGGCATACGTGCTGGTAGCATAACGCAGCAGTAAGCGCGATTTAGCTCGCATGCTACGTGTCTGTGAAGGAAAGGCAACACTGTCGAGCACGCTGGTTGACTGATCTCAAGGCAAGATGTGGCATCTGTCTTTCTCTTCTGCGTCAGTGACTTATTCCAGCAGAGTAGTGTGTTCCGCAAAGCTGCCCCGAAAGGCGCGGTTGGGGCAATATCCATAATCGCGAGCTACGCGTGCCTATGTTTTTCTTTGTGTTGATTCCTCGGTGATTCCTATGTAGGTGGACAAATCCTCCACGCCATGTGAATTAATTATAGTGAAGAGAAGGAAGACGGCGAGAAGAACTCAAGTTGTTTCGTAAACAAGTTCACAGATGTATGTTTTCTTCAAACATATCTTCCGTTCATATGCCAGAAATGATTGGCGCGCTGGCTGGAGCGTTCTTTCAAATATGTAGATTCGTTTACGGTGTTCAAACATTATCAAGTGCAATGAGTGCTAAATGTTCAGAAGTCATTATACTGCAAATAATACGCAGCACAGCAATTCTCTACACAATGAGCATTATTGAGAGCAAGGACGAAGTCGTGTTTTATCTGTCTGCTGTGTCCGAAACCCTCACGGCAGTACTTTCAATTGTGGCATCACTTTCAGGAAAGTGCAAGCCAGCCAACCAAATTCCAAGAGATTGCTTCGGCTCTTTCAACGGTATCTTCAAGTACAGCGACCTGCGCCCAAAAGAGAAAATCAACTACCCTATACAAAGGGCTATCATGGGAGGATCATTTTATGTGGTAGCTAATCTTCCCAAAGCATCATCCCGCCAGGCAAAGTGTGGTGACTAAGCGTCTCTAATGCGAGACCAGGAAAAAACGGCACACTACTTGTCGAGATGAGATGGTCGTGGTCGGGGGCTCACCTGACCGCTGGGACATGTTTGTATTGGCACTGAAAGCGCAAAACAATTTCTTAATATATAATTAAATCGAGGAACAAACTGCTGGCACTAGACATGATCCTAGAATTAGACCTGCGTTAGTGGTCAGCTAGAACAAATCCATCGTGCGATGAGTGAAAGTGAAAAAAATATAACTGCCGAATTGAAATGTTTGAACAAGACAAAGTAAAAAAAATAAAGCATAGTCGTGACTTTTTATGAAGCCAACAAGTAGTTGTGTCTGTGCTCACGCACGCACGCAGAATGGATACAGTTCAACGGGATACAGGCCTCTAGGACTTCCGTAGTGTTCTTTTAATATGGTGTGTATGTACGTGCTTGCGTACACGCGCTTACAGTCAGACGCCGGATTAAGGCCGGACCCCGGCCGAAATGTCAAAATTAAATGTTTGTTTTTCCGTTTTGGTGGCGCCTACACTTCTTATATATACATATATATATATATATATATATATATATATATATATATATATATATATATATATATATATATATATATATATATATATATTGCATTTTTCAATGGGCGAAGGGTATACACAACGACAATAAGCACAACTTCACGCTTATATATACATATATAATCCACTGTTTGCGATGTACGCATTGTTCCAATTTGCACACCTGCACTATGTTTCTTTTTAATGCGCTTTAAATCCCGAGCGACCTTTTGCTTCTCGGGCGTGTCACAGTAGTACGCACGCAAATCTCTTATCCAAAGTTTGTGACTATCTCTCAGCATTACACTACTGCTATAACTCTTTATTATTCGTCGAGAAAACGACCATAGCCTATGAATATAGAACCAAATCCTCGCCATCCAGCACGCCCGCGATCGCGCCGGCAGACTAGATCTGTCAGCCCCGTCGTGGGATTAGCCGGGTGCGCGTTTTATCGGGTTTTGCTGGACCCAATAAAAGTTTATTCACTCACTCACTCACTCACTCACTGTAGACATGCATCGTGCTGCACTCGCTATATATTGTCTTGTTGCAATAAAGCTACTGTTGTTAGCCAGTGGCTTGTGTTGTCTTCTCACTGTCAAGTGTTCGTTCTTGCTGCGCTGTGTCGCACCTCAGAAACCATGTTGTTACTACTTGCCTTAGACGGAGTTGGGTGCAGTTGCCCGTGGCAACCGTGGAAAGACAATGCCACCTGAGAGTATTGCTTCCATCAGAAAGCCCTTTACAAGCAAAGGAGGAGACCTGCCTGCACTTTTGCTAAGCGTCGTGAACTGACATTGACCGCACGACTCTAGAGTGCTCCGCGCAGCCTCCATGCCTCTGGAGATGCGATGACAGCCATTGAAGAACTGAGTAAAGCCTTGCAGACCTTCGAGAGTAATGCCTGCGGCCCTTCCTCATATTTTGTGTGTTGAAGAGGCGCACGTGCTTGTCCATGCTGTATCTTATGCTGCAAAGAGAAAGTGATGAAAAAAATTTTGCGGAAAGAAAATCGGAGGAGGGTGCTCAAAGTCAAGCAATCGATTCAAGGTAGAATTCATGACAAATGCGCCTAGACACATATGGGTAAGCGCTGTAAGGGAGGGGGGGGAGGGGGGCATGTGCATGATGTGACGCTGTAATGTTTTCTGGTTCAGCCGGCGGCCTCGAGCAGCCAATCGCGAGGCAATTTTGCGTGCATTTGCGGGCTTCTTTCACGCTCGAAAGAACACTTTTATGTAGCACGTATTGAGCAACAGAAAGCTGTATGGACAGTTCTCATGTCACTTTACAATTTTCTCATTTACACTTTTCATCTAATAATATTTGGAAAGTTGATTAATTATCACTAATTATCTAATTAGGCAAAATAAAAAAATAATCTGAGTATCTCCAAGCAACAGCAAACAACATTACCTTGGTTCTGTCCAGCTCAGTGGCATTCGCATATTTTTAAACTCTGGCTAAAGTTAGCTGGGACACCCTGTATATAACTTCAAGGTGCAGGTATCTATGGTTGCCGCAAGCTTACGATTGAAGAGTTGGTGCACTTCTTAAAAAACAATTGTTTTTTGTGTCGACGTTTCCACCTTTCTTGAGACTGAAAGCAAAATGTAGAGTACTTTTTGATTTCATCTTTGAGAAAGGTTTTCTCTGGCTGACCTATTTACATAGATGCGTATGAGCAGCTTCACGTTGGCAAGCATAACAAACTTATTGGGACGTTCCGGCCGGTCACAAGCCCTAACATTGTAATAAATTTGTTTTTTTTTTTTTTTCAAAGTGCATTGACTTACTCAAATATGCATACGGCTGCCAAGAGATAGAAAAATAGATACAAACGTCAACGATATGCTGGAGAAGTTACCCAGGCTAATCACCTGGATAGCCCGACTCCGTTTGCTGGGCACAGTGGGTGACGTACACACAGAAATGTTGCATAATGTTACAGACACAAACATAGACAATGAAGATATTCCCAAACTTTCGTTGAGGCCTGTAAACCTCGGAAACGCCTGCATCACTTTCGGGTAATGCACCGGCTGTGTTTTACCACGGGCCGAGAAAGTGCCACTGCTTCAAATCCGGGTTGTGCTGCAAGTACACTATATCTGTGGGTGTGTGTGCATGTGTGTGCATGTGTGTGCATGTGTGTGTATGCGTGTGTATATGTGAGTATGTGTGCGTGTGTGTGTGTGCACTTGTGTGTGTGTGTATAGACACGTGAACTTGTATTGAAACGTGTACTTATCGAGTGACCGCATTTCACGGTCTGCATGTATCGGAAATTTCCTGAAAGTCATAGAAGATTCCAGAGTAATCGACCTTCGGGTCTTCCAGAAAGTTCTACACCATTCACATCGCGCAAGGAAATCAGATTACACAAGGTTCGGTGACAACACACAGCAGATAGAACCATCAATAATTTTCTAGAAACTTCTGATACATGCATGCGCGTCCCGCACTGTTTGGTAACATTTGTTAGGCGGTGAAACGTGGTCACCCGATACAGATAAATAAGTACATGTGTCAACACACACACACACACACACACACACACACACACACACACACACACACACACACACATATATATATATACACACACACACACACCTGGTCGTGAAAGCCGACCAGGTGGTAAAATCCGCGTCATGATTGCGGAACCATAGGTTTGCCATGTCAGTCAAGTAAAAGATGACATTTGTGAGCTTGTCGCGGTCGTCCCACTTACCGTATTTACCCGCGTATAACCCGCCCCTGCGTATAACCCGCACCCCTAACTTTGAACTCGGCGGAAAAAAAAAAAAAAAACTCGCGTATAACCCGCACGTTTACCCGAAAAAAAAAAAATGAGCGCTAGAAAGATGCAACTCACACTCAGTGATCATTTCGTTTTCAGAACATTTATTCAAACGACCGCCACCACGTCACTGGTTATCCGATTCTTAATCGACGCCGCTCTCACTACTGCCATCCGAGGCTTCATCGCCACTCTCAAAGACGTAGTCGTCCTCGGAACCATCCAGACTATTACTGATCGCACATTTTTTAAAGCTTTTGCGCACCAAATCGGCCGGTATCGCTTTCCACGCATCCACGATCCACTGGCACAGCAATGGAATATCAGGCCTTCGCACGCGTCCCGTCGGTGTGAGGGCGTACATGCCGTCGGCCATCCACTGGGCATACAGCCGCTTCACGTGTGCCTTGAACGGCTTGTTCAGGCACACGTCGAGTGGCTGTAGCATGGACGTCATGCCGCCAGGTATTATGACGAGGTCGGTGCTGGTCTCGGCAAGGCGAGCCTTCACCGCATCAGTGCAGTGGCCTCTGAAGGAATCTAGTACGAGCATCGACCGGCGTGCCAGCAAGGCACCTGGTCTTCGCTCCCAGATTACTCGAAGCCAGTCACCGACTAGGCCACTGTTCATCCACGAATTTTCTTCCGCACGCACAACGATTCCTGGGGGCAGTGGAATGCTAGGTAGCGTCTTGCGTTTGAAAATCACATACGGGCGCAGTTTCGTGCCGTCAGCCAAAGCGCATAGCATGACTGTGCAGCGCAGCTTGGCATTTCCGCCGGTCAGCACGCTGACTGATTTGGAGCCCTTTTTTTCCATGGTCGTGTCCATCGGCATCTCAAAGTACACAGGTGTTTGATCAGCATTTCCCACCTGAGACAGCAAATAGCTGTGCTCCTTCCGAAGTGCGATCACATATCGTTGAAAGTTCAACAACTTTTCCTCGTAGGCTTCAGGAAGCCGCTGGCACATGGTTGTTCGCCGCCGCATAGAAAATCCATGTCTTCGCATGAAGCGCTGAAGCCATCCACGGCTTGCACGAAACTCACGTGGAATGTTCAATTCCCGGGCCAACTTCAGGGCTTCCATTTGCGCCATCTCAGTCGAAACAGCGTGGCCACGACTTCTCTGCTCCTCAATGAACTTCGCAAGCTGCATCTCGAGGTGGGGGTACGCGCCAGTCTTCGGACCCCGAAACGCTCGCCTGTTCCGGTTCGTTGCTTCGAGACTCTTTTTTTCTTCCTCCAGTCGCGAATGCACGACTCGTCGACGTCATGCTGTCTTGCAGCAGCTCTGTTGCCGATTTCTTCGGCAGCGGCTATAATCTTTAGCTTCTCTTTCGCTGTGAAACACTGCCGTCGAGTCGCACTCATGATGCCAAAACAAAGCAGGCAAACAGTGCAAACTGGGGTAAGTACACTAAACAGCGCCTAACGCGAGGCTCAACAATGCTGGCCTTTCGTTGGCCCTTCATCGGCTTGACAAGCGTCGATGACGATGGGGATGGCGGACTACACGGGGAGGCCGCCGCACATTGCGGTGAAGCCGACCCCCCCCCTCCCAAGGAAAAAATTCGCAGATAACCCGCACCCCCACTTTTTAAACGCGTTTTTTCACATTTTGGTGCGGGTTATACGCGAATAAATACGGTAATATAGGCGCTTACACGGTCATATTTGGCGAGCCAGTCTTCCACGTCGTGGTCGTCTGTGCCGCTAAATATAGCCAGATCGCACTGCCGGATGATGCGGGGCACAGGAGCAGCAGCCTGAGATGGTCCTGGTTCATTTATTGCAACAGCTGGTGGTAGCGTCTGATTGCGGAGCTCCAGGATGTCGAAGAGAAACCCAGCACCTCCACCAAATACAACGGGGGTGTTCGCCTAGCAGCAATAGTTCTAAGTGGTAGCGGTAGGCTTAAACAGGTCGGTGCTATATCAAAACGGGGAAACCAGCACTTCTCGTCGTCGTCTTCTCTTTCACTAGCACCATGCCCACTACCTTCAGTACAATCAATGTATATGTGTGGGTGTGTGTGTGTGTGTATAAAGCCAAAAGGTAATGAAGCCAAAGAAAGCATCAAGGAGATTACCTGCGGTTGAAATTGGAATGTAGAAAATAATTCGAAAAAGGGAAACGAAAGTGGGCGAAAAGGTAACTTGACACCGCTGGAAGCTGAATCCACAAATTGCGGCGGTTGTGGATTCGGCTCCTGCCAGCGGCAAATTAGGAAGTTAAAAGACAGGGCCAAAGCGAAGGCCCATATATTCAGAAACTTACCCATGAGATCCGTTTTTTGCAACGGGCTCGCCATCTCGGCCGAAGACAAAGTAGCGTCCGCCTTCACTCAAGTCTGCCGTCGTACAGTGATGCGGAGCCAGGAACAACTTTTCACCCATCAAGACCGATGTGCTGTTCTCTGCACCTGAAATGTTCGGGTTGATAGGACGAATTGAGAAAGTCTAATTTCCGACATTTATGGCTATCCTCCTACTTTAAGATAGGAATAGAATTTAATCTTTATTGTTAAAAGAATAGCTGGATCGATTAACACTGCCTTTAGGCTGATTGGCTGATCTATTGATTCCTGATTGAGCGATTGAATGACTGATTGTTTCACTGCAACCCACCTTTCGGACCGGGCCTGATCTGACCCAGTCCGACTCGACTAACTGAACGATTGATTTATTTATTTGTTGAACGACGGATTGATTAAACGATTGAATGACCGACTGAACAATTGATTGAACGACCCATTGATTAACTGATTGAATGACCGAACGATTGAGCAACCGATTGATTGAACGACTGACTGAACAACTGATTGAACGACTGAACAAGCGGACGATTGAATGAGACTGATTGAGTGAAGGTTTTATTGAACAACCAAACGATTGATTGAACGATTGCACGACTGACTAACGACTGACCGAATGACTGATTGAACGACTGAATGACCGAAGAACTGAATGACTTACTGACTGAACAAATGAATGACTAAACTGACTGAACGAATGAACTAAACTGACTGAACGACAGTACTGACTGAATGACTGACTAAATGACTGACTGAACGACAGAACTGACTGAATGACTGACTAAATGACTCACTGAACTGACAATACAGCTGACACGACAACCAAACGACTGACTAAATAGTTGAACAACTGACTGAATGACTGAACGACTGACTAAATAACTGACTATACAAGTGACTGAATGAACAATTGACTGAATGACTGAGTAACTGGCTGGACGACTCATTGAACGACTTAATGACTGGAAGGGCGACTGAATGACCGACTGACTGAATGACTGAACTGTTGACTGACTGAACGAATGACTGACCAAACGAATAAACAACCGACCGAATGACTGATTGAATGACTGAACAATCAATGACTGACTGAACGAATGAACGAGTGGCTGAATGACGAATGAACGAGTGAATGGCTAAACTGAATGACTGACTGAAGGACTGACTGAACGAATGGCAGAAAGAGCGACCGACCAAACGACCAACCGAATGACTGACTGAAAGACTGACTGACAGACCAAACAATTGATTGATTGATTGATTGATTGATTCATCCACTGGTTGAGTGATCAATTTATTAATCACAACCGCACGAGTGGCGTTATTTATCATTTTCTGTGTGGATGATGTGCTATTATGCATGCCACTCGAGCCGATCGTGGTCCTGTAAGGAACGAGTAGTGCGCTAAACAAATAAATAAAGTAGATCACTTGGAATGTCCAACTCACGCATGTATTACACCCTCTGCGTTGAGCAGACGCCCGAACAAGTCGATAGGGGCACTACAAACAAATACGCATTTAGGTTATACTAGGTATACGGATTATGCAAACCTGGAATCACGAATAGGTCAGCCTTACAATGACCGGCGCATGCTGAGCCAGGACAGGCACAAGCGAAAGGTGGACGGTGACACCACACCGTATATTTCTTACCAACTGCCCGTGACGTGATAGTTCTGTAGTAGTGACCACTCAGCGCTAGTTTATTGTTTAATGGTAGAAAACTATTACACCGAAATCAAAAGTAAACGAAGTCTGATCCTGGTATCTTTCACGCACCCCTACTTGTCATGAAAGGGCACCAAATACAATAAATACTGCGAAATCTGTAATGTCATGCTGATGTTACTGCTGACGCACTCTGTGCATGGAACTCGATACGGCAACTTTGATATTCATTGTCACCTCGAATAAACAATCAACTGCATCAAAAGAATTCCACAGATAGCGTTTAAAATGTAATCTACTAGTTTAGAATGACTTGGTCATTCTCATTAGAATTGATTGTTTGATTGATCGATCACGACCGCACCAATGGCGTTTCTTTTTATGTGCAAATGACAGGCTATTATGCATGCCACTCGAGCCTATCATGGTCCTGTAAGCAACGAGTAGCACGCTCACCTGTGATATTTTATTATGCGCTCACCGAAAGCTTTCGCATAGACAAACTTCTTTTGCCTCATTGACTCGGGATCATCTCCTAAATCATCCTGTAGGGTGTTAAGCTCAAAAAACTATGTAATCGATACCATGCGAGTATCAAGTCACTTCCATTACCTTCTTTGAGCACAGTAGTGACGCGTAGACGTATGTGACGGAAGCCGTTGATGACGCTGTTCCCAGACACATATGCGATCCATACTGCACGTAAAACCACACGAAAATTAGCAAATGCGATCACGCTTCTTACATGCTATATGGTGTCATGGGAAGCACCCTGCAGCTGTTATCAGAAGGCTAACCAACATATTTTAACAATCAAATAGGTTTTATACTAGCCAGACTTGGTACCGGTAAATACGTTATACGGTGGTAATGACCAACTAGCGGAGCTTTTATTAACTTAATTGTGAATGTACAGTAGAACAAGAGAAAGCTTTCTTTCGATCAAGTAATTGCGCTGTGTTGACAGTGCCAATGACCTGATTCAAGTCCTGAGGTTGAATTGCGTGAACAATCACCCACTGAAATACCCGGAATTCTGACAAACATTTTTGTAGCCGAATGCTTCACTTATCCACAAATAAACATCACTGTCAATTGAGCAATAATAGGTACACTTCTTCTGTCCTCTAAATTATTTTAATGAGATAAGCAAAGGTCTCAAATGTTATCGGTAACGTAACCACTTTCCTTATAGTTATGAAAATTTTCAAAACATACTCTGTTCATTGTCGCGCCCAACTTACTCATGATACTTCTTTTTTCACCTTTGAATGCTTAAATAGAAATTTTGCATTTCTCTCTTTTTTATACTGTTAGTGCCTGCATTCTTTTTACTAACTAAACAAGCGTTTACCAGTTATTTAAAATGTGTTATCTGTTAACTATTATAGTTTCTCTGCTTTACAAGCTTGGCAACTTAGTATAGAAATGTGTAAATGATATGTGTATTCATGTCTGATATTTATCTGTTCTATATGCTGTGTTGCGCGCTAACCATGATGTACATAGAGTACTTGCATGGTTTTATTGTACCATTTGACCCACAATTATAGGCATCGGCAATGTCCAATCAGTTATAAAAAAAATTTACTTCAGTAAAACTTTTTTAATGTTTTTTTTGTAACTAGTTAGACACAGCTGAAGCCTATAATTCTGGATCAAATGGTACAATAACAACAATGTTAAAAAATTAGGTTTACTGCAGTAAAAATTAAAAACAATATGATTGATTCAATCTGTACAGAAAGTCATAATGAAAGGAAATTGTCCTTCCCGTTACTTTTCTTTAGAGTAAACAATGCAAAAAAGAAGAAGAAAAAACTGAATACTCTTTTACCAAAGTCATGCTCCTTGCAGGCCATCTCTAGGAGCATCTGCCGCTTTATTTGCACTGGTATCACTCTTTCAACGTTCAGAAAGGGCTCTCGTCTAGGACACTCAGCTGTAAGGCAGAAAAAGAACCACCTCTGTATCTCTGTATATATATATATATATATATATATATGAGAAGAGAGGGGGTTAACCGAGGGGCCTGATATTTATTAGTCATATCATAAGAGGCCAGCAAACACTGACACCAAGGACACCATAGGAGAAATTATTTGTGCCTAATAAATTAATTAAAAAACGATAAAATATTGGAAATGATAGTGGATGAAAAAACGACAGAAAGCTGAGCTAGTTGGTAAGGCTTCATTATGCAAAAAAGGTGAGGCATGCAGACAGGACACAACAGAAGTGGACAACATGTGCAGACAGGACACAAGAAAAGAGAAGTGAACACATGTTGTCCACTTCTCTTTTGTGTCCTGTCTGCACGCCTCACCTTTCTTGCATAAGGATAAAAAAACAACTTGCCGCTGGTAAGGAATGATCCCACGAAGGTGTGGGATAATTCTCCGCCTACGGCAAGTTGTTTTTTCATCCACTTTATTTTCCATTAATTTATCGTTGCTTTATTTCATTTACTAAGCACAAGTAATCTACCCTATGTTATCCTTGGTGTCAGTTTCTGTTGGCTTCTTATGATATATATATATATATATATAGTTACTGGTTCACCGAGAAGAGGTAGGAAAGAAGAGACCGAGCTGACAGCTCTGCACTGAGTGGAGTCATTACCTTCTATGCACAGGCACTTGCGTCCTTCGCAGGCCAGCTTAAGGCGAGGGTCCGTCGATCCGATTCCGTAAAACTGCGTGCAAGAACGCGCTGTCGAGAGACAAAGTAAAACATGCGTAGTCAGCGTGACAGCATTCACCGGTACACCAAACCTTCCTATTCATCCCCACCATAACTTGCCGCGTTAATTTAGCCTGTAAGCGCGCTGTAAACACGGCAACCTTCATTAAACTGCGCTTTTTATTTGCATTTGATGAGTAACTGATTCTGTAAGACGTTCTTGAGGGATAGTTGGTTCATACTTTTACATATACATACAACAAACAACTGCAGTCATGATGTGTTGTGCGTTTCTCTCGCTTGTCTTCGTCTTTTCGCGAAGTTTAAATCTCCCTTCAAACCGAATCTGCTTACTTTATTATTTCTTTCATTTATGCGTACTGTCAGTCTTGGTCGGGATTTAAAATGACGAAGACATGGTGCACAGTGCGGAGGAAGGAAATAAAACTCGCACGGAGCATTGCATTCCCCTAGCCAGCCTCCGCAAGTCAAGTCTACGCGAAGCCGTACCCTTTGTTTTCTCTCTCTCTCTCTCTCTCTATCTATCTATCTATCTATCTATCTATCTATCTATCACACACACTCCCATTTCTCCATATGTCGGGCCGACACGTCACCCATGAGTCCCAGCTGCACTTGCTGGGGCTTGGGCCCAGTGTGTGGTTCCGGGCAGGTTCTTGAGGCGATGCGTACTCGTTCCCCATGCTTTGACGAATGCGAGCTCTCTGTACACATTTTTCTCACAGTATCACGTGCGCAACTTCAGTCGTTTCTTAAAACGTATACATTTACCTTCTCTAGTTGTCAAGTGCCGGTGTGGTAGCCATGCGTTGTGGTCATAGCCATTGCGTTATCGGATGAGCGCGCGCTGATCGAGGGTCGGCAGCGGAAAACAATAAAACCTACCACAACACGAACACTTGCCAAGTCATGGCTTTCTATATTTTTTCAATGTCTGCCCAGTCACTCCCCAATACGTGGTTGCCACTGGGTCATTTCGGCGAAATCACAATCCCAATAAATACAAAAAATTAATTATTGGGTTCCCAATTCAAAAAAGAGGCAAGCCGCGCAGACACGGACACAAGGGGAGAGAAATGGACAACACAAACGCCACTTATTCTCTCTTATGTCTGTCTCTGCATGCCTTGTCCCTTTTTCTTGCATTATGAATCCTTACCAACAAGCTCAGCTCTCTGTCGTCCTAAAATTATTGGGTTTTACGCGCCAACACCACGATACGATTACGAAGCACGCTGTAGTAGGGGACTCCGCAAATTCGGACCACCTAGGGTTCTTTATTGTCCGCCTAAATCTAAGTACACGGGCATTCTGGCATTTCGGCCACATCGAAATGCGGCCGCCGTGGCCGGGATTCGATCCCGCAACTGCATGCTTAACAGCCCAGCACCATAACTACTAAGCAAACACGGCGCGTAATCCCAATCAATATATTCTTGCTGTTGCAAGAGTGTGGACAACTTTAGCTTGGCACTGCTGCCACACTCCGTGCCCGCTCCTTGCCTCCTGCATAGCATCCGATCACGTGCAATGGGAGACAGCTGACGTAAAATTAACACTGCCCCCATAGACTGTGACCAACTACTGGGAAAGTGGCGCCCTTTCAAGGTCCCCCGGTCTTTGGCATCGCTGGGCTGGCATTAATACATACAGGAGGCTATTTATGCCGAACACTTTACAGCGATATCAGGTATACGGACACTCCAGGCACATTTCCGCTATCGTCATCGCCGTGATGTTCCATATAAAGTCTAAGTGCAATAACATCGTCGCCGCGCACCCTTGGCTGTACGTGCGAGTGAACGCGGGCACGGGGCGAGCCAACAACGGTGGGTCAACTTCGTGCGTGCAAGGGGGGAAAGCAGGGAGGTAGCGTGCCGTCTTCCATCCCGCGCAACGCGGGGAGTGCGTTCTACTCCAGTGGCGACTGCGTATGGCACAGCCACGCATGCCTTATCTTGAAGACGATCTGCGGTGGGGACGGAGTGTGCAGAGTGCTGATAGCTTCATGTGTGTGCTGTGTTCTCACCGCTTAGTTCATGTTTTCGTGAGAGGCAGCCAGCCCGAAGGTGAATTGGCTCGCGGCTGCAAGTGCTCTCGAAAGCGACCGTCTTGCGTCACAGATGGACGCACGGTTCCCTCGTTGGGAGGGCAGACAGGTTTACACACTTAAAAAACGTATCTAAATATATGTGAGATACAGTCGAACCCGACTATATCGAACCCGTTTACATCGAATTATTCTATATATCGAACAATTTCAGGACACGATATAATTACAATGAGTATATATCGCAAAAATTACGCTTACATCGAACAAAAATAGCAGCGACACCCGATATATCGAACGTCAAGCGGCGGAAAGTGCCCCCGGAAGTTGGCTTTCCCTCGCGATGGCGGAGAAAACCCGGCTGCGCGGCTCCATCCAACCGCTCTCCCTACCGTGACCGCGCGCGACCGCGCTGCCTCAGACGAGCCGTCGGCACCCCCCCTGCAAAAAATGATCCTGGCCCGCCCACAGCGCTTGCTCAGACAGCCAATCAGATACTCTTGTGCCCTCGTCGTGCAAGATGGCGAAAGTGCGAGTTGTCTCGCTGTTTTTGTGTGCGCCTTGTAGGCCTTCTCACGCAGTGTTGCCGTAATGAAGCGGCAGAATTTGCCTTTTGTCGTGAAGCTCGCAATCATAAATCGTGTCGAACGCGGTGAGAAGTCGGATGTCCCCGCAGAGCACAAGATTCCGAGGAGCACTCTCGGCACGATCTTGAAGAATAAGTGGGAGATTAGGGCTAAAGCGTCCAAACTCGCGACCCGGTGCCCGTGGCGCCCGACCCGTACGCACGGCCATGTACGAGTGGTTAATCTGAAATTGCTTTAGCCGTGCCGACTTCCGCGTGCTCGGTGATGACCGTAACTTCTGATGAATGCGACGAAGCCGTTGCCAGTGTTGTCGAAGTTTGGAGCGAACTGTCAGAATTTCCGGAAGCTGTTGACGAATCAACGGTGGATGAGTTTGTGAGCGCAAATGATGTGTCGCGACCACGGGAGAGCCCGAAAACGAAGACTACATTGCCAACATCGTACCGAGCACAAGTGAAAGTGGGCACAATGAGGAAAGCAACGACGGTCCCACATCCTCCGAAATGATTGGTGCGCTCGCAATAGTCCGGTGCTTCTGCGCGAATGCGGAAAGTTGCGGCCTCAGCTGCTCCGACTCCTTAATGTGGAAAAGTGCGTGCGTCGCAGGCAGCGAAATTGCCAAAGCAGAAGAAAATGCAGGACTATTTCGTGCGAAAGTAAGCTAGTTTAATCAATAAAGTGATTTTATAAATGGTATGTGCTTTTATGACGTCCAATTATTTAGCAGGCTTATATCGAATTATGCTCTATATCGAACTGATAGGCGTTTTTTTGCGAGTTCGATATAGCCGGGTTCGACTGTATAATGTAACTTCTATTTTGTAGCTGCTATATGCTTTTGCTTTAACCGTGATGTGTCATGTGCCTGCAACGCCGCGGAAACGACGAAACTCACAGGGGTCGCTGTGGTCGTACACCTTGACTGCTGCCGCCTGGACATTACGGACGACGTGCTTGCGTTCCGTCTTGAATTTCACGCAAGTAGGTGCTTGCCATGGTATCTGGGCACCGACAAAAAAACTTTTAAGAGGGCCACTGCAAAGAATGCATTGTGTGCCAGCCAAAAAAGAACGACAGCTCCCCTGAACATTTGCATTGTCGTTTTGACTTAAAGGGACTGACAACGGGCCAGACTGTGTTGTGAGATGTTGATGAAGATTAAATGATCACGCTTTATAGTGATAAAATCCATGCTGTTCACGATTTGGGGAATTTTAATTTTAGATTGTCAAAGAAGTTTAAGAAACAGTAAGTGGCGTGGCCTCGTGGTGAAATTATGGAATTTCAAGGTAGGCTATGAGATTACTGTACGTAGGTCGGCTCTTATTAACTACAACATATTTATTGGTTAAACTTGCAGTTATATTATTCGACAATTGCGCTTTACTCTATGCTTCGTAAATCAAAAGCGCACGCATAGCTATGGCAACACGCTGAACAGTGTACCACGCGTGAAAGCGTCATTTCGTTTTAGATACGATTGATTTCGTTTTTCAGGGTAGTGGGACAGGAATCCACGAAAATACATAGCTATTATAGCAGAAATTATTTACCACATCGGAAAATATAAATCGCGGGAACATCAACTTGATAAGCAAAATAATAATTTCTCACACGGCCGCACTTGTCGTATGAATCCCATTTATGCCGGCCTATAATTGCTATCGCGCTCACTTATCACAGTTTTCAGCATGCTTCCAGTGAATTACTATATCCTCAAAGCAGACCGAAAAATTTTGATAAACATGTTCCACGGCATTTTCCATGTTACCACTTCATGAATTGACACTGCGAACGGTACTCTTTCCATTGAATTAAAAAAATTTTACCATAAAAATTGGTTGCCAGTCCCTCTTAACCACGGCGTTTACTTCGACTCTTTATAGCTCACAGCCTTTCACGAAAATGAACATCAAATTTCTCATAATTCTTAGAGAATTTCTCATGCTAAATGTACTTAACAAAAATAGCATTAGTTGATTTCCTGTATTCAATATAAGCATTGAGTTACGCGTCCAGACAAAACATTTCACATGGGTAAAATTCTTTAATATTATTGTTAGCACTCATGACATCAATACGTATGTTAAGTATAAACCTACGCGCATCCGTTCCCGAACACAGCCTCTAGCAGCGGATACTCAGGACTGGTTCCCTCAGAAAGAGATAAAGCAATATGCACCATGAACGAGTGGGACTCGTCAGTGGTTAAAGGTTACAGGTGCTTACAGAAACATATCTCTAAGGCGGTGATTTTCCGGACTGTGCACACCGGACGTGATTACGGAGCCGGAAAGACGTCATGACAGTCATATTTTAGACGCCACCTAAATCTGTTAAAATTGGCAGGACAGCTCGCCCTTTGAGGCTAAGGACGAGATTACAAATTTAAATACGCGACACAGAGCCTGGACGTCTAATGATTTGCAATTTCGTTGGCATTTGCTGGGCAAGGAATCGTGAATAATTTGGAATTTGGTGCAGCGGCCTTTCATCAAGTCATATCACAAGTGATAGCATTTAGCTAGAACATTCCAGCACATGGTCCACAATTGAAAATACTTGTTACAATCTGGGGACAGAAATTTATTCATCAGCCTATGCGTCGTCAAGATTTAGATTATATTGCACACTACACAAGGAAACGCTGATTACTGAATTACTGAAAAAAGCACTCATGAATAATTAAAAAAAAATCATTAATTGAGACATGGAACCCTTCAGAATAAATATGACAAATGTACCACAAAAGAAATGTAACATGTAAGAAAGACATACCAGAAAGTGGTACACAAGGAAGATAGGCAAGGGCTTTGTTTTATTTCTTGCGTGTTGGTATGTGTAAGTTGTGCGACACTTCAAACCGAGGACACAGTGCATGAATAATCGCATGCTCAACAAGCAAGCTGGATTCACGAATATGAGAATGTGGAGGAACGCATCCTCACCTGTTTAAAATAGAGGATCACTTTTATCTCGGTTAAGACGTACTTAGCCAGATGCGGATTCCCTGTTATTGCCTGTAAAACAAAAAGAAACATATTAAGGCTACGTTTCTCTCACGTCCGGCATTTCAGCACCTCTCAAGCTGCACTTGACCTTCATGACAATTTCAGGATTTGTTAGCAGAATACTTCAAAACATGCCTGCTTACAGTTCGCGTAAAGAACAGGTTTTTATAAGAGAATACCAGCAAACTTGATAAAGGAAGAAATCGAGAGGAAGGCATAGACAAAGTGACAGGAAGGTGACTGTCACTTTGTCTATGTTGTGTGCCTCTGGATTTTCTCCTTTTCTGCGCTTGCGCTCCACTGCGCTCTCCAATGGCCTCAATTCCAAACGCGCCATCTCTGCTTCGATTACCAATCTCATTTTTGTTGCTCCTCCATTAAAACATGTGCAATACATGTGTACTTTGCAGTAACTGATTATTCTAGAGCTCAAAATAATTAGAAACCGTCACCTTGTTGTAACTAGCAAGCTCACGCATATTCGATGTTCCCATATGCTCCGATGAAGTGCAATAACAGCAGAAGCGGGGGCATTAACTTGACTTTATCAACTAGTATTAACTACTAAGGTCCTGCTTGTTATGAAAAAGCCCAGAGATGCCAGTTGAAATGACATGATTGTTATTGCTGAAAACAATCGACACATCTGGCTGATTGATTCAGCAACACTGGTAGCCGACAGCGCTGCGAATTAACTTCGACCCCATGCGATTGTTTAACGTGCAACTTTACTTAAGTAAGCGAGCTTTCTTAATTTCGCTTCCATTTAACCACAGCCGAGGCCGGGAATCGAACCCAGGTACTCGTTCTCAGTAGCACAATGCCTTGGCCATTGAGGCTAACGTGAACCCCGGGTATCGACACGCTGCTCGACAGAACGCAAGTGGATGAAGCAATAATGTTTGACAGCGGGCTAGTTAGTTATGCATTCTTCACAGCAGTGTCAAAGCCCACGTAAACATAGAGGAAAACAATTCACCGGCGATTACGATAGTTCGTAGTGCAAAATTTGAGTGCAGCTTATACGTGTTTTCATTTCCCAATATATTGGCTGGCGCGGACAATCTGTCTCGTGCGGCACGTCGCAAGCAGAGCGAAGTTTGGCGCTTCTACCTCACTAACCAGGAGATCACGAGAGCCAGCGTGTAGGTGAAGTGCGGGCGCAATTCACAGCAGCCGCGACAGACAGACCTCCACTCATGCAGCGCTTCGTTTCCACACCGACGACGCGCGCTACTCTGGCACCATCTCATAGCCATCTCGCAGTCATCGTCGCTGCAAAGCCAGACTTGCGCAGCACTACGCTTTCATTCTCACGCTTTCTTCGCTGTCGCCGTCTTTCGTCTCCCATTGCACTCGGCGTTCCCTTTCATGCTTCGCCGTGCTAGTTCGCTCAGTTACGAGGGACAACACCGATGCCAACACTCGCTCCAGGAACGGGCGCCTAAGAGCAGCACGCTAAAAAAAAAGGGACCGGACATAGTGCCGACAACAAATCAAAAATTGCTCAGTCTCCTCAGGAAGCGACTGGCCACACAGCGTATGGACTTCCCAAGAAAGATTAATATCGAGGACCGCGTCCACACGCTGGGTGGGGTACCGCTTCCTGAGAACACTGAATGAGTTATGAGTTGTGGTTGGCACTGTATCGACCCCTCGTTTTTCCTATGTTTGGATATGCTGTAATGCTGATGTGTATGAAGGAGTCGGCAAATTTCTGCACAGGCCTACCAAATATATCTATCAGCAGAAGAGTGCCGGAAAGCATTCTTACAGCGTTCAAGTCTTCGACCACCGGATCGAAACCGCTGAGTAGTCCAACTTCGATGACAGCAGCATTGGAGTCTGACTCGCCGACATACCTAAAGCAAGATGCAATTATTTCAAGATTTTTTTGAGGCAACATCAAGTCTCCACAATAACCATACGTAGCTGCCTTAAACGCTGAATTACAGCCTGTATGCAGAGTTCCCCGATCAAAACCTATTGATCCCTATGTCTAACAGTTCCCTATGAACATAAGGGTGTCCCATGTAAAAACTCATGTGCTCCCATATATCATATCATGATCCCCATAAGGTATATAGGAACATACGAGTTTTTATTCGGGACAGTCATCTATTCCTACGAAATTATTAGGTATGTGGCAAACGTCTTTTTTTTTCGATAAGGAATATTCGAGAGCATCCTCAAGAACTTTCAGGGCCCCGACAAACCATTTTGAAAGATTAAAGCAACATAACGCCTGACAATTCAAAAACAAAACACGGCGTTGAACAACAAGCAAGCTTTTAAAACGTTTAGCATTAGACACACACTTACTTGACGCACTTGACGCACTTCCCAGCGCCGATCGGTCAATTGGTCTGTCACCGTTTTCCCACCAACTTTGGCCATTGGGTAGTCCATGATCTAATGGCTAGTACATTGAGCTGCTGTGCTGAGGGAACCGGGTTCCAAACGAACCATCTGACCAACTTGGATCCCTCGGTATTTACTACTGGGTATGTGCGGCTCTTCAGTGAACCCATTTGACGCCACCACAGGCCACTGCTTATATTCCACTTGGTATCTACAGCTTGGTATGCACCGCTCGGTATATGCCACTCGGTATGTGACGCTCTTCAATGAACCTCTTTGACGTCACCTAATGTCAAGTGTACTGGTCACTAGCCATGTTCCACTTTTGGTAATGATGATTATATAAAACATAATTAGGAATTACGCCCCACTCAAGCTAGAGTGCTAATCGCGTTAAATGTCGTCATTCATTTCTAACGAATGGATACACCGGCAAAAATTTTTTTTCATTTCGCACAAAAAAAGACAACTTCTGCTGAGCCATTTTTGTGGAAACCTTAAGAAGCTTTTACAAACAAGATGGCTCCTTACCATAAATATGTTAATCGGATCAGAATGGCTTCACTCCTAGCTTGCAAAAACCTCATGGTCAGATGCACAAATAAAGTCGACCAACCTTAATGGGAAGCCTAATTCAACGATTTTGGAGCCCATCGTGAAAGTTAAGCACTTTTGAAGAAATAAAAAAGGCACTTTCACCTTCAAGGGTTTTTTTTAATGGTTTCAAGGACCTTTACAAGCCCTGAGTCGTCAAAATGTATTATTATCAACACATCAAATTATGGGGTTTTACGTGCCAAAACCACTTTCTGATTATGAGGCGCGCCGTAGTGGAGGACTCCGGAAATTTCGACCACCTGGGCTTCTTTAACGTGCACCTAAATCTAACTACACGAGTGTTTTCGCATTTCACCCCCATCGAAATGCGGCCGCCGTAGCCGGGATTCGATCCCGCGACCTTGTGCTCACCAGCCTAACACCATAGTTATCAACACATCAATTTAACTTACTGTGAGCAAACTTCAATGTCGTAAACAAGCTTGCTCCCCTGCGGTTCGTTAGGTGGTCTAACGGTGCCGTACGGACTTGTCACTGAAAGGAAACGTGAATTAGGTCATTAGAAACAAGAACGAAGTCGATATGTCCTTGTCTATGCCAGGCTCCGAATAGCTTTATATCTTAGATATTGAGCTATGACAAGTTTATTGCATTTTCATCATCACTAAAAATGCTGCAGAAGGCCAAATGAATAATGCTGAAGTTTCTGTGTCTTAATGCATCCAAAAAAAAATGAAGACTTCAAGCCTTAAGCCACCAAAATACTTAAGCTGCTTAAGAAAATAGGTATTTCAAGCGTGTTCGTTCTCAACAACCAAAAAAAAGTGAGCCACGTCAGACATTATGCCAGTGGCGAATCCTCTGCATCAAAAATAACAAAAAACCATAGCCAACCCACCGCATGCTGACATACGATTGTCACAGCTAGCACGCATATCTTTTCGTTACCGCTATAAACGCGCTTTTTATGGTGCTTTTACGTTTTAACGATCTGTTTCAAGACATAGTAGAAGCAATGTATACCACAATAGATAAAATTATAGCCCGATCACTGTTGGTTCGAATGGATGTAAAGCAGTAATGTCTGATAAGACAGTTTCGCAGAAAGCTAATGTCAGACTTCAAAGAAACACCTCAAGGAATACGAATGAGTTTTTATTCATTATTTTTGGTATAATTACTCAGAGTAACCAAATCCAAGATAAGCACTTGGCTCCTAGTTTCCAGTTTTTGTAAGTCAGATCGAGGAACAAATCACTACGAATATTTGTTGGCGTCAATACTAACCATAGTTGTGCTCATGCTGTGCTGGAAACTAGTAGATACACAAATGTTGAAACAGGTAAGTTCATATTGTGCAGGGAGCATTGTTTTTATTTTGCAGTAGGCACGTTTCATTTTTGTTTTACTGCAATCTTTAGGCTCACAAAACAATGTTTGTCAACTGAGGGAGCATGAGGACGCCTCCTCATACTTTATTGTTGCGTTCAACCAGTTTGCCCCGCGCAAGCAAGGTCGCCTAGTGCGCGTTTAACTGGCGCTGCAGCCTGCACATGTTTTCTTCAGATCCTGTACAATGATGTGCAGTTATCTAAAGCGTCACAAAATACTGTACAGTAATGAATAACGGAACTTGCACAGGTGGCACTCAATATGTAGGAGATTAGCCTGCTAGACAAGGTTAGGTCGAAGGTCAGTATGAAATTAACTGCCTATTCTTGTGCTATGGAAAACCCCACATGCCGGGAGAGATTGTGCGTGATAATAGGTACTTAGGCTGCCGAAACGCTATCGGGTAAAAGCAACTTGCGGTGAGAAAAATAAAGTTGCACATTTGAGCATCCTACCATCATTTGAGACATAGTTTTAAAAAAAGCCGGCAGATCCCACGCCCTGTGGGAACCGATGTTAAGCGAAGCAGTCTGCGGGGAGCCTACCAAATTAACAAAATCACCATAAGAGCACCAAGACACAGGCGGCTGTTTCGTGACCTACATGACACACATCGTGACTGATCATTTATGTTCGTCATACACTCTTGTCATACAACGCAAGTTTTGGTACATACCAAGTTAACGAAACGACTGTAAGTGCACCGAGACACAGACAGACAGACAGATACTGCCAAACTGCATAAGTTCGCCAAGAAATGCTTTGCATTTAGAAGCCTAGACGTCGGATCAGAAAATTAGAGAAACAGAGAAGCTACTGTGTCTTCACTACTGCTGTCATTTAAAAATTACGTTGCTCCAGTCGACCAAAGTGCAAATTTTGTGTTGTATCACTGAGGAAGGACTAGGAGCACTGCAGGCTAGCTTTGAAAATATAGCTCGTCAAAGCTATATTTTTCCGGACTCCCCAATAAACCAAATTGGTCATATCTGACTTAAAATTCCGCCATCCTTTCAGATGGCAAAATAACGTTGCTAGTAGAATTCCATCGGAAATATTTATTAGCTCGGAAAAAATGCCTTCGGGCACATTGATCGGTTTCTATAGGCGTGGTAACGAAACATATCTGCCAATCTTGCAAAGCACTTTTCTACCACGTTTGGCACATTTAAATATTCCGAGCATGGTTTCATTCAGAACTCTCTTGATATGCATGCGACGCATTTTCGATATCCCTATTTTCATTTGTTCAACAGATTTAGAGGCGTTATGCCTGCGTGTACATTTGTGTACACAGTACTCGAATGGTCTAAAAACATCCCTGTAGGCTCACATCGTTTGACCTTTTGGACTATTCTAAAGCACAACCACAATAGGCCTGCTCATGCTTCTAATCCTATATTCTGCAGTGTTTTTCAGGTGATGGCCTAACTGCACCTAAAATCGAGAACAAGCGCTGGACAATACTGCCTCTATATATCAGTAGTAGCTCGGAAAGGTAATTAAAAATTAATTTGACCTATGAACAGTGCCACAGAAACCGGGACACAAGTAAGGACACACCAAGAAGGTCTCAAGCACGTTATCATCATCTTCGTGTCTTCCTATATGCTTTGCGTAGGCATCGTTTTAGAGCTCGGAAAAACCAATTAGGCGAACAAATGCATTAAGAAAGTTACCAGTACCTAAGAGGTTGCCACTCCCATCTCCAAGGAGGAGGAGGAAATAACTTTATTGTGTCCTGAGGAACCCCTCCCCACCCACTCTTGGTTTAGTGGCCGGCAGGGGTCGCGGGCCGCACCTACGTTGGGACGGGAAGCCCGTGAGCCTCCGCCTTTTCGTGAGCCCTCTGGAGGGCCCGGAGCTGGGTCTGGTGTGTGGTCATCGCTTTGCAGGGCGTCCACCCAGTCTTCTTCTTTAGTGAATATGGTGCCGCTTAACGCGGAGCATTGCCAGAGCATGTGCGATAGCGAGCAGTACGATTCGCCACAATCCGGACATTGCGGCTCTACTTCTGGTGAATAACGGCTCAGTCTGCCTCTCGAGGGGAACGACCCTGTCTGAAGCAATCTGAATATCGATGACTGTGGTCTAGTGAGTTTAGCGTGGGGGAGTGAGAAGATCCTCCTCGACAGCTGATAGTGTGTTGTTATTTCGTTGAAGGTGAGCAGTGTGTCTCGGTGCTCCCCTCCCTCCCCGCCACTTCGCTTGCCACGATCGCCGATCTCCAAGATTCCAAATTTTGAATGGACTGTGGCACATTTCCCTTTTCGACATATTCAACCCGTTGGTCTTTCAATTGTTGAGTTTAAGACTTCGCCCCCTACCACTCCATAGTGTAGGCTGTTTGTGCTCGTCTCTCTCTCCCCTTCCACTTGCACTATTTTTATCACCCTTAACCCTTCCCCCCGTGCACTGTAGCCAACCGTAACTATCTCTGGTTAACCTCCCTGCCTTTTTAGGCATCATTTTTCTCTCTGTCTCTCTCCAGTAGATTTTTAACCCACTGAACCCAAACAAGTCGCGCTCGACCGAACAGCGTTGTGGGTAGGGGTAAGAGGAAAGTGGTATGGGAGGAACTGTGAACATCATGTGTCATGCACATGCCCCTTTTTACTCATTTTTAACAAAAGGCACTCACATTTTGTGTTTACGAGTTCAACAATACACCGTGTGGAAAGTCGGCGGTCCTGTTAAGTTGGTTGACAGGCCTAGAGCACGGCTGCGGGTAATCTCATAATTTTATAAAGCGCACAAACGCCTGTGTGTTTCCCAGGCAAAAGCTGGAGTAACACAAATCAATTTTTCGCTTTTATTGCTTTCAAAAGACAAGGATGATCTGTGATAACTGCTCGAAGCAATCTTTCTGCCTGTGTGGTGATTCCATAGTATTCATCTGCATTCTTCTACATGCACCAGGTGCTCTCCTTCCTATTCATTTATCTAATCTCTCTTTACTTTGTATCCCAGCCTCGCAGGGAAGACTAGCAAGCCTAACGCCTGTCCATTTAAACTTCCTGCTTCTTCTTTACATCAGTCTCCTCCTTCTCCTCCTCCTCCTCCTCTCCTCTCTCTCTCTCTCTCTCTCATTTAATTTTTCAGTTTGGTGCAAATTACTGGTACATTTAAAGCTTAAAAGATAAACTACAGCTGTACGTTTATCAATTAGCTACTCGGAAATACGAAATATTATCAAGTGTTTTCCAAATTGAATATGCTAAGGCACCTAAATTGTAGACGACACGTAACCACAGCTCTCACTAATATTAGTAATTTGTAAATCGACCATTAGCAAAATACTATTGTGCAACACTGAAGTCGGCGAAAAACAGCAACTTGATCTGTAAAATTAATGTAACTCACCATGCAGCGAAGATCCAAAATCCACAGATCGACGTTCTGAAGCAAAAAAAAAAAAACATGCGAAAGTGAATCGGAATTCATGAGTCATTTTCTGCACGAAAGTTCCTTGTGCAAATGATTTTACCTCGGTCGAATCCAAGAAGCTCATTCAAAAGCTCTTCTGGGAAATCATCCAAGGCAGCGCTCTTTGCTTTGGGTGCATGGATGCCAGCTCGCACAGTTACGTTAAACTGCGGATGAAAGGTCAAACATTGTGCAGCATAATCATTTACTCTTGTTCATGACTTCACGCCATACCACAGACCTAAAGGACTTATGCCAAAAATAGTAAACAATCACAGTACAGAAAATAAAGCTCTGCGCTATCAAAATACGTAATAAGGTGGAAATATATACAGAACAAATGCTTCAAATCACTGGATTAACGTTGAGCAGCCGATACTTAAAAGGATCCACCTGTAAACGGCTTGAGATGACAAACACATAAAGCAGTTTAAGGTAAGAAGCAAACTCCTCATGCTACTCATTAGCGACTGTAATGCGATAACATTATCAGGAGTGACTCAAATACACTTGGAATCAGGGTGTCTACCAAGTTGACACTTCCCAATTCCCTGAGTTTTCCAGGTTTTCCCTGAGTGCCATTGCAAATTTCCCTGAGTGATGCAGAACTATGTTTTATATCAAGACGGGCTGAAACCATATCACCTGATGCTGTCACTCTCTAGTAAGCACATGAAAAAAATAAAAAAAGCAACTTAATTCAATTTGAATACTAAGGAGCAGTGCTTATGTTATTCAAAAAGAGAATAGAAGGCAGGGGTTAGTAAAATGCACAGCAAATAAAGTGTCTTCGAAAACAATTGCAAATAGGGTCGGACATTATCAAATACGAATAAAAAGGAGATGCATATAGAAGCAAATATTTTCTAATATGAGCTATTTCTATCAACTGAGAGCAACCTCAGTGGGATGAGGCCTGAACTCTGTCACAATTGAGATTCTCTCTCAACAGCTCGTAAGTCAACCTCAACAGTCCTGACATACTCTCAGCGCGCGCACGATGCCTGAGTGTTGTGTTTCACTGCTTTAAAGAGTGTATTTTGGTTTGGATGAGGGACACCTGCATCTCGGCATCAGCCAAAACTTTACTTTTTGAGCTCAAGCTCTTTCAAAACGGCGGCAGCAAGCTTCCTTTCTCGTTTATTCCCCAATGCGTAGGTCACTTCTGTTCTTGTCCGCCTTCCGCCACTCGTTCGCCCCAAGGACCATTTGAAGCATCTTGATCAGTTGCACAGTCCACGACCGATTTTTCGAGCTCCCTAGGGGCCGCGAAAACGTCCGAAAATCGGCCAGTTGGAAAAAAATAAATGCGTGTCATTTACTGCTCTTAGGGGCTCAAACCGCCACAGGCACGTTCGAAAACGCTCTGAAGGCCTGTCGGTACACATATTAGGCATACCTGTGCTCGTACTGTGACAGGAAATGCCGGGTGCCCGCGTGTATAATTAAAAAATACATACTGTGTTCCGTGGCAATAGCCCCTTCCCACGCTTGTTATGCTTCACTGCAATACTTTTCCGTAAGCTTTACCGAGTAACATTTCTGTACAGAGGCGAAGCTGACTTTCCCGAACCTGCATTATGCAACGCACCATGTTTTCCAAGTTTCTAAGCCAATCGCGAGGACCACAAAGGTGGAATCCGTGCCATTGCTGACAGCAGCTAATTCTTTCAATAAAAAGTTCGGCACCCAATGGCAAGAAGCTTCATAGCGAACGTCGAAGCAGCTAGGCCTAGCGTTGCCGCAGTGGTGGCAACGGGTGCCAGCGGATCTGCGTGCGAGAGTGCCGGTTCGAGGCGGCGAAGTAATCAAAACGGCAGCGGTGGTGCCTTTGATTAATGCCGTTTCGGACCTGCGGTCGCGGCAAAACGTCTGGAACACCGGGCGGCAAAGAGTTCTTGCGTCGGGAATTTCACACGTTCTGATACGTTGACACTATGGGGTACGAGGTGGTGCCGCGAAGCCGTCCAAATTATCGGGAATCCGGAAAGTCGCTCGTTGACTGTACACTGGCAACTCCTCCTGCCGACGACAGGGCGTCAAAGACGATTCATTACGATTCCTGTCTGCTACTCGAGCCAGCATTACCGCGACTTTCGACCCTTTCAATAATATTGCCGCTAATTTTCCCTGATAGAGGCCCAAATTCCCTGAGTTTTCCCTGACTTTTTCCAGACTACTCAAAATCCCTGAGAATTCCCGGTTTTCCCGGTTGGTAGACACCCTGGGAATACAATGTCTCCGGTATCGGCCCACGTTACAAATGACATCAAGGCTAGGGACCTCTGGTTATTCGAAATTTCAAATCCAAATACAGAGGTAACCGTTGCTTGATTTTGTATTCCATTTGAGAATTATTTAATTCAATGCATCAGATTACGTTTCTTTCAAATATTAGAGGAATAAGCACTTATTGAAATCTCGAAGGAGACAAAAAGATTGATGTGATGGTTGTTTCGATTAAATCTACTATGGGATATTAGTGGTTTCTGCGCAGGCGGCATCAGTTACTGAGCGAACACTTACGGAGCAAATAACTTCTAGCGATGCTGTGTATGAATGTTTTCGGGAAGAAATCATCGTCGCGAATGTTGCATAGTATTGATTCAGTCTATATATCTATGCACACCTGTGTAAATCAATTCTGTTGAAAGCACCTTCTGTTGTCATTTGTTCTTCTTCTGTCCTTTTTCATCCTGCACTACTTATTACAAAATCATGAACTAACAGGCCCTAAAATATACAATTTTTAAAGCCCGAATTAAAACATTTCTGATGGTACATAGCAAGCTCCAGAATAAATATATCACCCCTCCTCCCAAGCGCATCTGTGACCCAGTCTTGGGGATCAGTACTCTCTAATTTGCATCAACCAAACAACAAAGGTCAGTGAGTTTCCTGTAAAAGGCTGTCATTAGTGGAGTGTGCGCAGCTTGAAACAATGGCCAAAAAGTAACTATGATGGCGCGTCTACTGCTGCCATTCCTGCAGCTTTTCTGGCCTCAAGATCTTGTGTTCCAACAAAAGAACCATTCTGTGAAACCACTCCTTCATGCAGTAGTACACAGATGAACACAGGCAGTGCGTAGACTTTATAGTAGGTACTGCCCATGCAAGATGTGTTGTGATAAGAACTGGGTTCATTTAAAGTTTAACAGTGGAGTGCTTTGCATAATAAACTAAAGCGGTAAACTTACCTTGCACAACACTTCCAGTGGAAAAAGAACGTTGTACTTCATCCTAACGGAAAGCAGCCCACTTCCGGTTCCGTTAGCTGTCACACGCAACTTGCCCGACATGTCGCGAATCTGTAGCATAATAAAGTGGCAACAGGAATCCAATCCTTCTCACACAGATGTAATCAGCTTTACCACTGAAGTAACTTATCTACGACGTTTAACACTTCGCATTATACTAGCTGTCTGGACTTCAGCAGGCGCGCTAGTGGCGACATCGCGGGGCGTTGGACCAACCACAAACATGGTGAGGGAAGTTTTTTTTTTTTTTTTACTGTTCTCGTAAAATATTTTTTCAGGCCACCATACTTTCATAACTGTGATGGTGCCAATGTGTTTACATGAGCTCCTGAGCAGCGCATTTGACCGCAGTTCATGTAATGGTTTCGTACGTGCTGATTTAGCACAAGTTCACCAGATGGCGCCACCATTGTTGTTCAGCTATAGTATATGTACCATATGTATAGCATACTTGATGAACTCAAGCAGGCTAGATAACCATTTGTCACCGCCCCCTTCAGAGGGGATGCCAATAAATCATCGTCGTCGTCATCAACAGGTAGGTGTCTGGTAATTTGTCATTTCGAAAAAATTTAACTTTAGGTTGTCCGTAAATGTGTTGCCTTTTATACCTAATGTCTCAAGACCACAGACGTAGAAGTGAACGGAAGCAATCGTGGCACCATCTGGTGAAAGTGTGCTGATAAGTTACAGGTGCAAAGGCATTGGCAACATGAATAACAAATTTATAATAGATCTTACTTTCATTTTGCGCTTTACGAGAACATGCGACAAAAAGATTACGGTTATAGGTACCTCACGATGACTCTCGACGATAATGTGGTTAACATTCAAGAAATGTAGCGATGCATCATATTGCTGAAAATACGTTTGCTTAAAATTAGTAGTGGTCATCAAGGCCGCCCATGAGCATGATGGCAGACGACGAATGTATGACTGCGACGCAGTGACTAAAAAGGAATGACGTCGATGGAACTACAAAGGTGGTGTGATGACAAGGAGATAACGATTGGGAATTTATGATGATAGTAAAACGACAAAAAGCATGACGATGACGGCATGATAGTGGGATGATTCTGAGTGTATGACGACAACAGCGTGACGAAAACAATGGATGGGACAACTGGATTACGAAGCTAGAAAGACAACAATGGCACAAGCATGACAGCATGGCTCCAACGTACGATATGACAATGGATGCATGGCAACGACTGTGATGAAGACGCAATGACGCCAATGACGTGAACACGGCGGCATAATCACGACTGAATGGCGACGACAGTGTGATTGCGATAGAATTACGAACGAATGACGTCATTGGACCGACGAAGGCGGTATGACAATGACAGCATATGACGAAGACGGCATGACGACAATGTAATGGCCTTTCTAAAGTGATAATTGTAAAACTCAGGGTGTCTACCAAGTTGACAATTCTAAAACCCCCGAGTTTTTCAGCTTTTACCTGAGTGCCTTTGCAAAATTCCTTGGGTGATACAGAACTATGTTTTATGTCAAGACGGGCTGAAAGGATATCGCCCAATGCTGTCACACTCTAGTAAGCCTATGAAAATTTTTTAATATGACTTAATCCAATTTGAATACTAAAAAGCAGTGCTTATGTTATTCAGAAAAATAGAAGGGAGGGGTTAGTAAATGCACAGCAAATAAAATGTCTTTGAAAAAATTGCAAATCGAATCGGACATTCTCAAATACAAATAAAAAGGGAATGCATACAGAAGAAAATAGTTTAGAATATGAGCTATTTCTATCAACTGATAGCAAGCTCAGTGGTTTGAGGCCCAAACTTTGTCTCAATTGAGATTCTCTCGCAACAGCTCGTATGTCAACCTCAACTGTCCTGACATACTCACAGCCCGCGCACGATGCCTCAGTGTTGTGTTTCACTGCTTTAAAGAGTTTATTTTGGTTTAGATAAGGGGCACCTGCCTCTCGGCATCAGCCAAGCACGATTGAGCTCAAAATGGCGGCAGCATGCTTCCTTTCCCTTTTGTTCCCCAATGCGGAGGTCCTTTTTGTTCTTGTCCTCCTTCCACCACTCGTTCGCCCCACGGACCATCTCAAGCATGTTCTTGGTTAGTTGCACAGTCCACGTCCGATTTTTCAAACTCCCTAGGGGCCTCGAAAACGTCTGAAAAATCGGCCAGTTGGAAAAAATAAATGCATGTCATTTACTTCCCTAAGGGCTCAATCTGCCACAGGCACATTCGAAAACGCTCTGCAGGCCTGTCGGTACACATATTAGCCATATTGGTGCTCGTACTGTGACAGAAAATACCGCGTGTACGAGTGCATAATTAAGGCAAACATACCTTGTATTGCAGCAATAGCCCCTTCTCATGTTTGTTATGCTTCACTGCAATACTTTTGCGTATGCTTCACTAAGTAACAGTTCTGTACAGAGGCGAAGCTTACTTTCGAGAACCGGCATTATGCAATGCACCGTGCTTTCCAAGCTTCTAAGCCAATCGCGAGGACCACAAAGGTGGAGTCTGTGCCATTGCTGACAGCAGCGAATTATTTCAATAAAAAACGAGGCACCCAATGGCAAGAAGCTTCATAGCGAGACGAAGCAGCTAGGCCTAGCGTTGCCACAGTGGTGACTACGGCTGCCAGCGGATCTGCGTGCGAGTGCTGGTTCGAGGCGGCGTGGTGATCAATATGGCAGCGGTGGTGACTTTGATTAATGCCGTTTCAGACCTGCGGTCACAGCAAAACGTCCGGAAAATCGGACGGCGAAGAGTTCTTGCGTTCGAAATTTCAAACGTTCTGATACATTGACTCCATGGGGAACGTGGTGGTGCCGCGAAGCCGTCCAAATTATGGGGAATCCGGAAAGTCGGTCGCTGACTATACACTGGCTACTCCTCCAGAAGATGACAGGGCATCAAAGACGACTCATTGCGATTCCTGTCCTTTACTCGAGTCAGCATTACCGTGACTTTCAACCCTTAGAATAAAATTCTAGCTTATTTTCCCTGTAGAGGCACAAATTCCCCGAGTTTTCCCCGAGTTTTTCCAGACTACTCAAAATCCCTGAAAATTCTGTGTTCCCGGTTGGCAGACACCGAAAAAACTATAATGTGACGAGGACGGTATTAGAGCAATTGTATGAGGACAGTGTGGCAACGGTGGAGTGAAGACAGAATGACGAAATGCTGATGACGAATTCAGCATGACGAAGGTGGAATGATCATGACATCAACACAACAGTGTGACAGAATTCATGATGATGACTGTATTATGACTACAGCATGACAACAGTATTGGGACAATGGGATGACGACGAGTGCATAAGGACGATGGCGTGACGACTGTATAACGAATACTGCCGGCAATGATGGCGTGACCACGGCATGATGAGAGTCGATTGACAAAGCTCAAGTGACGAAGATGGAACGACAACGATGACGTCACGACAACAGTATGACGACTGCATGACGAATGTATGACGACAACGGTGTGACGAGATTTGTAACACAAAGCTGGAGTGGTGAAAATGCAACAACCACGAGCACATAACTTGTGGCTCAAACTATTAGACAACTTGGGCAACTGGGTAGGCATAGAAGGCATGATGACCACGACATGATAAATAGAACGACAGAAAGCTGAGCTAGTTGGTAAGGATTCATTATGCAAAATAGAAGTGACGCATGCAGAAAAGACACAAGAGAAGAGAAGTGGACAACACGAACGCCGTTCAACTGAAGGGAGCACTGAGGCGAAAAAACAAAGACACAAAACTCAGCTGGCGCATGCTCAGGAATGGTAACACCACGTGTCAATCGGGTACACGTGCCGGTCTACATGAGAGATAACTGTTAAGGCACTTAATCTCTTCCTTATGTAAAGTAATCAAAGGCTGACTCACGCACGCACTACCACCATTATAGATATGCCATGCCTCTACCATAAGACGCGTATCTTCATTCTTATGCCTGTACAATATCGCGCATTCATCTAACTCTGGTGTGCAGTTACAATCTCGGCAATGTAGCGAAAGATTAGAAGGCAATCCACCGGTTAACAACCTTTTATGTTCCATTAGCCTCGGATTGATACACTGTCCCGTTTGCCCTACGTAGACCTGCCCACAGCTAAGGGGAATTTTATAAACCACACCCACACGACAGTCAGTAAAACTGTTGTTCTTATTGTGCTTCATATTGGTGTTCGTGTTGTCCACTTCTCTTGTGTCCTGTCTGCATGCCTCACTTCTATTTTACATGATGAAATTGAAATAAGAAAGCTGAAATGACAACGGCTGGAATGACCAAGACAGCATCACGACCACGAACAGAGACCTAGTGGCGTCAGCTCGCAGACAACTTGGGTCAATGGATTGGCATAAGAGCTTATACATACATACATACACATACATACATACATACATACATACACACACACACACACACACACACACACACACACACACACACACACACACACACACACATACATACATACATATATACATACTGTAGTGGGTAACATGCATGTGGCGCTGTGCGAACTGCCACCGCTGCGGCGCGAGACCCGAGCTCGGGCTGCTGATGCGAACGGCTAGGACTCGCGATCAAGAGCGACTTGCGATCCCTCGTACGAGCTGCAATAAACCCCCTTTCATTTGGTGGAGGTGCTGGGTAGACCTCGGAAACTGGAACTCCGAAGCCGGACGCTACCGACTGCTACGACCATGCCTGACGAAACCACCCAGGAAGATGCACCACAGCCTCCGGCGGTCATCGTTTCCGGTGTGTTGCGCCAGCGTGATCCTGCCATCTTTAGCTGCACCGATGATCATGACGTGGAGGATTGGTTGTCATCTTACGAACGGGTGAGCCAGCATAACAAGTGGGACGACGTCACCAAGTTGCACAACGTGTTGTTTTACTTAACCGGCGTCGCGAACCTCTGGTTCCGAGACATTTTGTATTCCATTGATTTCTTTGTGTTAACTTGTTGCTCCCACGATGTCATTCTCGGTTGGGATTTTCTGTCGCGCCATCATGCCGTCATCGACTGTGCATGTGCTGAGGTTCAGTTCTCCGTTCTGTGCGATTTGCCATCTCGCGACTTTCAAGTTCACGATCTTAGCAGGATCTGTGTAGCTTCAGATACTGACCTTCCTCCTCACAGTGCTGTATTTGTCCCTCTTTCATGCGAATCGCTTGCCGAAGCGACGGTCATGTTTACACCCGCTGCCGTCTTCATTCGCCGCCAGCCTATATTGTTGCCTTTCGCCCTCCTCACGGTTCACCATGGTGCTGCAGAAATACTGATTTCTAACCCAAATTCGTGCACTTTGGCTTTGCACTGTGGCGAGACTATTGGCACCATCGAGTCTGTGGACGCTGACGCTATTGTGCACTTCCCCATGGCCGACGACGTCGATACTGCCAACGTAACAGCACTGACGCCCCCTGTGCCATCTAACCGAGTCCCACCGGATGTTTTTTGTCGCTCCATTGCCGATGACCTCGAGCCGACACAACGTGAGCGGCTAATTACTCTTTTAAATGAGTTTCACGCGTCTTTTGACTGGAACCAAGCATCGTTAGGCCGCACACGTACCGTCTCTCACCACATTGATACGGGACACCACGCACAATTACGCCAGCGTCCGCACCGCGTGTCATCCACCGAGCGTCGTGTCATCACCGAGCAAGTTGAAGACATGCTTGACCGTGGTGTTATCAAGCCATCCTGCAGCCCTTGGTCATCGCCCGTAGTACTCGTTAAGAAAAAAGATGGCTCGATTCGTTTCTGTGTGGACTATCGTCGCCTCAACAAGATTACACGAAAGGATGTCTATCCTCTACCGCGCATAGATGACGCCCTGGATTGTCTACATGGTGCTGAATTCTTTTCTTCTTTGGACTTGCGATCGGGCTATTGGCAAGTGCCAGTGGATGAATCCGACCGCTCGAAAACAGCTTTCATTACGCCTGATGGCCTGTATGAGTTTACGGTAATGCCATTCGGCCTCTGCAATGCGCCAGCGACATTCGAAAGAATGATGGACAATATTCTGCGAGGCCTCAAATGGAAGACGTGCCTGTGTTATTTAGACGACGTGGTAGTTTTCTCCCCTAATTTCACCTCTCACCTCTCTCGTCTACGCGACGTCCTTACTTGTCTTGCCACCGCCGGCCTTCAACTTAACTTGAAAAAGTGCCGCTTCGGCGCCCGCCAGCTGTCCATACTTGGCCATGTCGTTTCCAAAGACGGCGTCCTTCCCGACCCTGACAAACTTCGTGCTGTCGCAGAATTTCCGCGGCCGACTACACTGAAAGAGCTCCGAAGTTTTATCGGCCTTTGCTCGTATTTTCGACGCTTTGTAGGCAATTTTGCCTGCATCATCGCTCCTCTGACGAAGCTCCTGGCTGGCCCAGGTGACCTTCGCGATTGGACTCCGGCATGTGACCAAGCCTTCACCACTTTGCGTCGTCTGCTTACCTCACCACCTGTTCTACGCCACTATGACCCGACTGCACCGACCGAAGTTCATACGGACGCCAGTGGCGTTGGTCTTGGAGCCATCCTTGCGCAACGCAAGCCTGGCTTTCCGGAATATGTGGTTGCATATGCGAGTCGGGCCCTCACGAAGGCAGAAACCAATTATTCTGTCACAGAAAAAGAATGTTACACAAATTTCGCCCTTACTTGTATGGCCATCCGTTCGATGTTGTGCAACCTTTGCCGTGTCCTGCACGTCCTTTTGATCGGATTGGCATTGACCTCTATGGGCCTCTTCCATCCACTGCTAAAGGAAATCGTTGGATAATTGTTGCAGTAGACCACCTCACAAGATATGCCGAAACTGCTGCACTTGCTTCGGCTGCTGCTCGCGACGTCGCCGCATTCATGTTACGGCATTTCATCTTACGGCATGGCGCACCGCGAGAACTGCTCAGCGACCGAGGCCGTGTCTTCTTATCCGAAGTTATTAATGAGCTACTCGCCGCTTGCCGCACTATTCACCGCACCTCTACGGCGTATCACCCACAGACTAACGGTCTCACGGAACGGTTCAACCGCACTCTGTGTGACATGCTCACCATGTATGTTGCGTCTGATCATTCCAATTGGGACGATGTCCTCCCTTTTGTGACGTACGCGTATAACACCGCCGTTCAGGCTACCACAGGCTTCTCCCCATTTTCCCTTCTTTATGGACGTGAACCATCCACTACCCTCGACACCGTGCTACCATATCATCCGGATGCCTCTGAATTCACCCCTCTTTCCGAAGTTGCTCGCCATGCTGAAGAGTGCCGCCAACTGGCTCGCTCGTTTACGTCGGATACCCAAGGTATCCACAAAGATCGACGCGACAACGGGCAGCCCACACAGTCCTTCGCCGTGGACTCTCACGTCTGGCTTCAGCTGCCCTTCCAATCCCCTGGCCTTAGCCCAAAGCTTGCTCCGAAATATCAGGGTCCGTACCGGATCGTCGCGTGTACATCGCCGGTGAATTATGTGGTCGAACCGGTGACGCCATCTTCGGACAAACGCCGCCGTGGCCGCGAGACGGTTCACGTCAGTCGCCTGAAGCCGTACCACGACCCCCTTATCGTATCATCACCTTAGGTCGCCAGGATGGCTCCTCTTCGCCGTGGGGGCAATTGTAGTGGGTAACATGCATGTGGCGCTGTGCGAACTGCCACCGCTGCGGCGCGAGACCCGAGCTCGGGCTGCTGATGCGAACGGCTAGGACTCGCGATCAAGAGCGACTTGCGATCCCTCGTACGAGCTGCAATAAACCCCCTTTCAATACATACATACATACATACATACATACATACATACATACATACAAGTGTTCTTGCGAAAGAAGTTCGTTGAAGACCAGCAAGTACGTACACGTTGCCACATGCTCAGTGACCCAAGTTTGCCTCATGGTTGGTTTCTAACCCTGTTACCTCAGCCCGATGGGCTACCCATTCGACCACTGCGTAGTGACCCAGGTAGGCGGGAAAACCGGTTACATACATGCATGCATACATACATACATACGTACGTACGTACGTACGTACGTACGTACGTACGTACATACATACATACATACATACATACATACATACATACATACATACATACATACATACATACATACATACATACATACATACAGACTCAAAACGCGCAAAGCAGGTAAAGAATGCTAATTTCAATACGATTGCTTCTGACGCTTTGTGTTTGAACAAAAGACCAAAAGATGCAGCTACTAGCCCACATCTACATTGGTGTGGTATTCCGTCAACTTCATTACATGCCAAGAGAACTACGACTCCTTAATTGTACAGTTTATTTGACAAGCTAAAGGTAATCTTTCATGAGTATACTCACATCCACCGCCTGGGGCACTGCCGCATTGTCGGGCCTTATCCGAATGCTCTTGTGGAAGTACGGCTGTCCACTCATAGTGACGTCGCACATGAGGTCCATGTCGGGTTCCGAAGACTTCACGTCAAACTCCATAAGCGCCTGGAGGGCTACTGCGGCATCCTGAAATTAAGATTTCTTGCGTGCACGGACACCCTCTACGAGTCCCCATTGAGAACTCGACACCTTCGGTTCTACTGCAACTGTAGCCATGACCTTAAGCATGAGCGTGTCCCCTTATGTACAATCGCCTTCTGTATGAGCTGAAACACGGTGCTAAGGTCAAAGAGGATCTCAGTGTGCACGGCGGCGCCAACGTGTGAAAAAAGTTTGTTTCGCCTGAAAGATGAAGCGTCATTAGCAATAGCAAATTAGTAGACAGCTATAAAAAAATAAGGAATCAGCTGTAAACATGGAAACATGCGCTCATTAGTGAATTAACAAGCATGGCAACATGCACTGGCAACACGCAATGGCAACGCGCACTGGCAAACATGTATGCATCGCACTCAATGACTGCGGATGCTCGCTGTCAAAACGCTGGAGTGAGCAAGCGCAGCAGTAGCAGCAGCGAGCGAAGTGACTTTTGTTGCTTCGACGCAAACTGAGCGGCCAGAATAAAGCGCGCACAAAGGTATGAGAAGTCCGGAGATCGCTTTCAATTTACGACGCATGCAACCAGGCACGGCCGTGCAAAGTAGGCAGTTGCTGGCGGAGCAATAGCCACCCTCTCCCTCCTGCGCTGCCTCCTTGCTTTCCTTCCCCGCACACGCGACGTTGAGCCGCTTTAGTTCAGCCGCGATCGTCAGGTCCCCTTGCGCCCGGTCGCGAAATAGGCAGTTGCTTCCAGAGCACAGCGCCGCCCCTCTCCCTCCTTCCCACACCCCAACGGCCTTTCGGCGACAGAAAAATGTGCGTTTGCTCTGCGCTTTCCTCCCTCGCAAGCGCCAGATTGAGCCACAACAGTCGCGCCCCTAACGGGCTTTCACTGGCAACGGTGTTATCAGAGTTCAGTCGGAATTCGACTGTAGGCACCGTGCTAAACTCATATTGAACGTGACTGTACTTTGGAAGCAGCTATGCCTTTGCCATAAATGTCCGTAATATTGCAGGGAACCCAAGTCATTTGTCTTGAGCGCGAACTAGTAAAAGAAGCATCAGCGCGAGTTGACTTCTTTCTGCCCGAAGTGCGACAGCTCGGAAGGCCGTCATGAATTTTGCACAACAGAAATGCAGTGGGCCGAGGCTGACAGCCCAATCGAAAGGAAGTTATTAACAAGGATACGCAGTAACCTGCCGATGGCGAGCAACTGTGCACTGAACAATACTTCCAAAGGAATTGAAATAGAGTCTGAGATTTTCATCTGATATCGCAGCGAGTTAGTGCAATGACCGGAAGGAAGCTTTGCAGACAGGGAGCTATTTCTTCAATAACTTTAAGTATTTACCTCCACCAGAAGTTCAGGACCCGCGTGCGAACACAAGTCCCCAATTCACCTAAGGAGCATGAGGATTTGCATGCATGCGTGGCAGCATTTTCACTGGTCAGGTGTGCGCAGATGTATGCTCACTCAATACAAGGATGAAGGTGGAGGCACGTCTAAACATGTTAACAAGATAATTTAACGTACAAACACCTAAGTAGTAAAATGAAAAAAGCTAGCAGACCCAATAACTGAATAAGATCACATGCTATACATGTACTTGACAAAAGCGTGAACAAAGCCAACAGTGACATTGCAGGAAAACGTAAAATAAGGGCACTAACGGGTGCTTCGAAAAAAAGAATTTGTGATACCCTTACAAAACTTACACGGATTCTGTTGTCCTTGTATTGAGTTTCTTTCTCTTTTTTTTGAGAAACAGTTGGCTATATTGCATTATTCTCGCAGACGCTGTTTTCTGCTGGCCGCTGCGAATTTGCAAATTTGACGCCACTTTTATACCACCTGTTCAGCAATGATGCCAAAGTTAATCTCAGTGATTACAAAATGTAAACAGAACCTCAACGCGCAACAAATCACATGATTGTATAACTTTCCTCTACGGTAAGCTGTAACGGCAATGTGGCCCAAAGTTTATCCACGAAACCAAATACGGTGGCGTATTCCTTTTTTTTTTTAATCCCAGATATTTGTTCCGCGCAATTAAAGTTGATATAGCCGGCCTTTTGTCTGGACAGAAGCCCACCTTTTCTTCGTGCTTTAGATACTTATCTTGCATCCCCTACAATTCTAAGGTCATTCGCCTTTTTTTTTTTTTTTGCCATCGCATTCACCGACTAAGCTACATCATCTAATGCATATGGGGACTCATAGAAGGTTATCTTAGTTGCACAGTATAGGGGTGCTGAAATCTATACATACCTATACATACAAAAAACGTACGTTTCTTTTTCTTCTACATAAAGATTTAAACTCACGTGTGTTGAAGAGGAAGTTCCGGACAGAGGGCGATGAGTGTTGAGCCAGTTCACAACGGTCTGGATCACATCGGCGTCGCTGTTGTCGCTGGCTAGCAGGGCAAGAAGTGCGTAACTTGTGCCTTCGACAACTAAGGGAGTAGCATTGCCTCCCGTACTTCGTGTGTTCAGCACTGCGACATAAGTGGAGTGTTTAGCATGACATACAGAGAAGTCTCAGTCTGAGAGCAAGTGTGGAATAGTTTGTCGCCTTCCGTGAAACCTCCTTTGCACCTCGAAAGCAATTCATTGCTCGGGATAATTGCCTGTTTAACTTTGTTCTACAAAATGTTTTCAACGAACACTTTTCAAAAAACATGCCAATCCAACCCACATATTGGCATCTATGTGCTAAGCAAAGCTTTCTCAAATCACTTATTCAAATGCTGTGCAACTGTTCATCTGCCACAGCTTTTCACAGCGTAGCGACAGCTTGCCTGCCAGGTAAAACTACAGGACGCGGAGACCTCTACCGCATGACCAACGCGGCCGTCGATTACGCTACCTCCAGGATCGGCCCACTTCACCCGGCAAGAAACTAACTGGACCGACGCGCCAAGGCCCGGGAAGAGGGCATTGAATTTCTCTTTTTAATAAAAGAATCACGGTTTTAAAGGAGTAGTGTTGTCGCAGTGAGGGTATTTAGGGTATTTGAACACTGCTATTTAGACAGCGCCTGTTATGCCTCATGATTCCGTAATGAACAGAGTCAGCCCCCGACACATCTGTAATGGCAGTACGGGTAGGGCTACATATAAATTTAGCGCAGTTAGTGCACTGCTACCAGTGCTGACAACACGAGCAAGACTTCCCTAGATCCAGGGATTCTCCGCTTCGCTTGGGAAATTTTTCTTTCGGATCTAGGGAAAATCGGTGCTACGACGTGGAGAAAAAAAAAGACTCAAAGACAAGAGAAACCACTACCACCACGCCGAAATGATCGCTACGAGGAGCTGCTGATGCGACGACGTTTTCCTTTCACTCAGCCCAAATTAGTTTCACATTAGCCAGCGAAGTACAACTTGTCGTCCTGCTGCAGTGCAGTGAACGCCTCTCATCAACTGGATATCCCCCTTTAAATCAAGTATACTCATCTGTAATCGACAAAACGAATGTATGGCGCAATGCCAGCTAGAGCCGCACCTGCAAATCTCAGCGTTAGCAGACACTTAAATTTAGCGCCGAGCATGACTAGGTGGTCGGGGTACTGCGCAGCCGACTATGCAGTGAAATTAGCCATCCATAGGCAGGGAGCATCAGAATCACATTGTAGAGTCCCAGTAGTCACGTGCTTGGGCGTATTTTGGCATAGGGGAAAGAAAAAAATATTGGCCGCATATCTGCGCGCTTCACTACAGATGACTTGTAAGCGAGCAAACGTGGTGCTGGAATGTCAGTACATCACAGCATCTCCGAAAATTTTAGAGCACATACTTCAAATTGGTGTCGTGAAGGGACACACTGTTTTGACATTGCTACTTTATCTGCTATACGGCGTAGTCCTGTGCTCGTTTCCTCACAATTCAAATAGGGTTCCGTGTCAACCTGGGCATATTTTGCTTTTGTTCGAATTCATTTTGCACGTGGAGCGAGTATAAAAGCGCTGACATCTCGTTTTCTGAATGTAGTTTTAAGAAGGAGACTGTATTGCTAGCACGAACAACTCTGGTTTGCGTGGCTTGCAATTCAACATTATTTAACTTCCGAGTGCAGCGATTTCATTGTTAAAATTTACAAAACAAGCTTGGAAATAAATTCGAACTATCAATTTTCCATATATCTGTATAACATAGAAGTATATATTTAAAAATTCACACATACAAACTGAATAAATTTATCTTACAAAGTTCTGTGTAAATCCAGAGAATTTCTTGAAACAGTTTAAAGGAAAAGTGGCTTCAGAGGTAGGAAGCACTGACTGCTACACCTTCGTATCACCAGAACGTGCTGGCATATGATAACTGCCTCGTGCCTCTCTCTATGCTAGGATACTATGGTCGTAAAACTAAGATGAAAAAATAGCAGCCGATACGGACAAAATTAATACCATAGTAACATCTCCTCGCCATACCGCGTTTTTTTTTTATTCTTTGCTTGTCTTATTGAGAAATTTGCAAAATAGGTTCTAATCCGCACTCTAATATCACTATTCCTCTCATTTGATCAGTTGTTTTTTTTATTGTAAACATGCAGTGCTATAAGCAAGGAAGCGCATAAAAGACTTACAAGGTTCGTGGGTGAGCTTTTGCATGAGGGCCGACAGTGCGCTGTCTTTTCCCGTGACGTTTCCTCGCATCATTGCGTACGCTGCGAGAGCCGTTGCGTGGGCGTTTTCATTTCTGAAATCTGTCTCGCTCAGGTACGTTGCAATGGGATACCAGTCGGGCTGCAAAGTACGCAACGTGACACAAAGCCATCTCTGACTCATGCCACTGTGAAGATGCAATCGTACATGCACGGTGTTACTGTGGGATCGTTAGTAACGTCCAACAATACGGTCTTCGGAGTGTGTTAAACCACAAATATTGTGGACCATTTTCCGAAACGAAAAGTTTCTTGGGCCGTGACCCAAGAGACGACATCACCAACCATTACATGATGCAGAGGTGCACTTATCCACCACCACATCCCCAACTCAGTAGATCGCAAGCTGTCCAGTTGCAACTACACACCAAATCATACAAGAGGCCAATGCTGATGCAGGCTATTTATCCAGACATATACACAACAGATAGTTGCAAAGTGTATGGCACCAGAGCCACGCTAGAACACATGCTATGGGAATGGCAGGGACTAATACAGGACAATGAGAGCGAAGCCTCCGTAAACAGCTTCTGCGCGCGATGGCAGGCCGGGCTGCTCAGCTCGAACCTAGAAGACCAACTCTGGGCCGTCCAGCGGGCCAAGGAGGCTGCCGGGAGGCAAGACCTCTTGGTAACTTCGGCGGGTGCCCCAGCCCACTAACTCACTGGACACGAATCATTCTGTTCCGAAATAAAGTTTTCTCACTCACACACTCCCGTGGCAGCCCACGCATACGTGGGAGACTTACAAAGCAACGCAGGCATTACTGCAGTTTGTGAAATTGACTGCGTTATGTCTGCTAGTGCCTCGCTCAGTCTCTTTTTTTTATTTTGTCCCTTAACCCCCCTCCTTTCTCTGCCTAGGGTAGCAAATCGGACACACGTCCGCCTATAGCTTTCCTACCCGTGCATTGAGTCCTAGTAGTGCTCGATGCACAAAAGTTCGCATTACGCACAAAGCTTGCGGCAATGCAAAATACGGAAAATGCTTGAGCTTATAATGATGTTCCGCAAACAATTGCTGAACATCCCAAAGTTCTTGTGCTCAAGAGAACTTATGCCATCTAGTATTATTCTGCGAGATTCCGAGTACTGCACGATGGGCTATCTCTCACGCTGTAGGCAAGTGTTTCGGAGTAATCTTTACCGCCAGGGATTGTTTAACGTGCACCCGAAGCACGGTGCACAACCGTTGTTGCATTCCGCTCCTGCCTCCCATAAGCCCCTTCCCCTGTGTAGGGTAGCAAACCAGACGTGCGTCTGGTTGACCTCCCTACCTTTTCTGCATTCCTTTTCTTCCTCCTCCTCCACTCCCGCGGAATGCTGCCGAGAACAAAGTCGGCGAGCTTGTGCTAAGGAGCACAGCGCCCCACCTACAGTGACACCACAATGGGTTCGAACATCAAATGTAGCTATATTTTTTGGGAAAATATTACTAAAATAGGCAATACCGGAAGTTCTCAACAGACAAAGCTTCTTCAGATTATTTCCCGTCACGTAAGAGTGCCGACGATAGTGCTTGCGCAACCAAGCACCACGTAAACATAAAACGAGTCAGGAGAAGTTATCGCACATCCCTGCATTTCTCAGTTGTGTTGTGCATTCTATCTATCCGAAATTTTTTTCCTGCACCATTTTCATTCCTCGATAAGCGATCGCCGAAACAAGCTAACCAGGGCAAGAATTTGTCAGTACTTTGAAGCAGCTCATTTATTAATTAGTGCGAAGAATTCTTTGCCTCATTCTTCGCATTTCTTTGCAGCAAATGGGTAGGCACATAGGTGAAGGTGCCTGTCTCGCTTTATTTCACAGAAAGTCCATTCCAATTCCAGCCTTCTCTTTGAAACAAGTGGCGAGTGCACCCTCACCACTTCTTTATTGTTGTTTTTTCTTGTGGCAACTCGCGCTTTGAGGCGTCGTGTTGGACCGCACAATCCTCAGTACCAGCACAACCCCTCCCCCACACCTGCCTCGCAGCAGTTCATGCTACTTATAAACTGTGCGACGGTGTACCAACTTCATGAACGGCCAAGGCGATCACGGTTTATCATTTCTTCATGGTGATCAAGTACACTCAACGTTTAAGCACGCACCACGCGACACAGACTTAGGTGCGTGTGATAGTACAGCACATAACCGATGATGGTATCCCAACCTGTGTGATCCTCACCTGTGCCTTTACTCGTCTGCTACCTATGCATAAATTTTAAAAAGAACTGCCATGTCGTAAGAATTCGTGCAGTTGCCACCATACGACCGTCTTCAGCGCGGTCGTAATCGCACTGCCTTCATCATACTCGCGAACGCTCACGACCCTACACGCACAACTTCCGAATTTAGACAAACTCGTCGGTCCGCCTGGTATCGCTTTGCAAGAACACCCCCTCCCCCCGAAATATAAGAATGTTCGATAACCAGATGCCTGCAAATGGTTCCCACAGTGCGTGGGATCTGCACAATTTTTAGATATTTGTTTTACATCGCCCCTAAAACGGCCTCTTCTGAGGGTATTATAAAGGGATGTGTGTGTCCTAAACATTTGCAGCCATAAACAGTCCAATAATTCCTACACACAAAGGCAAGACAATACATCAGAGAAAGAAGGCAAAAGTTCCATAGTAATCAACAGCGTATTTCTAATTAGGGCAAATTAGAATTGATACAAAGATAATACAAACGTCACATTCAGTGGAACGTAAAATCAGTTAGAGAAAATGCATCACGTTCCGCGACAGGTGTTGTTCACAAGCTCACGAAAATTTATGGAGGGCGAGAAACAGTGACTGTGTCGGACGACAGATCAATCGAATCAGCTGCGGTTCTAGGATCGAAAGATTAAGATAAGTAGAGTGTGTTAAACATGCTAAAAAGGAGACGCATTTATAAACAAAGTCTTCGCTGAAACAATTTCCCTCATTCGCATGTTCCCAAATATATTCCTGCAATCGAGCAAAGATTCGCTGTTCGTTTACATCTGATCGAGAAAAAAATATCCCCGCATAGTCGCAAACTCAGAAGCTCAGGTGATCAAACATCACTGCAGACTGTGGTAATCTGCACGTCAGGTTTTCTCTGCGGTACTGCTAACACAGACTCAGCACCTGAACTGAAGACAATTTTCCTGACAGCCCAAAATGTCGGTTGGCACACTGGCCTCGGAGAAATCACACGCTCGTTGCCCTATCACCAACAATGCAGAGGATTTTCAATCTTTCAACCCTTGATTACATAACCGCAAACAGGCCTAGAGGTCATTATTTTTTTGTTTCTACAATTATATGCTTTTGGACTCCTAGTTGATGAACTTGAAGTTTATCTCCTGCCTGATTATTCACTGGAATATATTGTATGCCTACCTCAAGCAAAAATCTTGACCACCCATACCTGACTACAATTTTTTTGAGCTGCAGCAGTATCAATAAAGGTAATTTTTCTCTTGGCTGTGCAAGTGAGATTGAAATTCGAGGGTGTATTACGAGTCGTTAGGGGAAGCATCTAGTGCACTCCCGAAAACTTGTTTGAATAGCTTGACTGATAAAATACTTTAACATTTTTTTAGAATTTCTCTTCCAAAAGTGTTTGTGGTCAAGAGAACTTATGCCACGAGAATGCTTCAGTGACGTACGAACTGAACCCGCGCTAATAGGTGAAATGACAGTCACCTTCCTGATCACACGTATCTTTTCTTCCACGAACGGATTACATTCCACCAAGGTGATGAATACGAAGGCTGTCATGGCCGTAAACTTGTCTTCAGTTCCCTGTAAGATTCAGAAACAAGAATAACAAACCACTGTTTCATTGCGCCAACATTGGAATCACGCGTGTCGCTCATTTTTGCAGCTATAGTAGCTCAAAGATTCAGTTCTTCATATACAAACAAGTCAGCGGAGGGCCTGCATTCCAAGTCATGTCTCAACCATTTCTGAACTCATTATACGGCATTCGCCACAAGAAAAATATGGCACTATCAAAATGTTAGAGAGTTATCTGTTAAGAGCTTATCGACGAATTCCCACGTCATTCTCGTAGCCCGTTTGGTATTTGGTTTAAGAGCTTATCGACGAATTCCCACGTCATTCTCGTAGCCCGTTTGGTATTTGGTTTCTAAGGAATTATTTTCCAAGCCTTCGCAGAGTAGGATTAGTGCGCAAGGCATGTTAATGATGATCCTATCCCCTTCAGTCATGGCATACACATTTGTGGACGTGACCTACATTTGCCATTACTTTGCAGTGGTTGCAAGGAATAGACAACGAACATTAAGCTTTCAGTAAAGTGAACATTCTGCTTCCCTAAAGTACACCCATTTCACTTCTGAGTGAATTTTATTGCTTCAGACGACAGCTTTGGTGAAGGCGCTAGCGTGTTTGACGGGACATTTGAAGTGGGGCGTTATGGTAGAAATTGCGAAACATTTTCTTCCCTCATTGCAATGCTTCCACCCAATAATTAACCTGTGCTTGTATTTCGAGCGGGTGATTCATTATTTTTAATGAAGAAACATAGCATGACTGACTGTACAATAAATGAATAATTAATCGCTATGTAATTATGGTGACGGTCTATAAAATGCAGAGTTATTCTCATCCCACCTTGACTTGCTTTCTATGGAGTCTCCAGCACCGTGGCATAAAATTATGTAAATTTCACACATTTATCAACAGTTGAACGTAATTTGGGACTGAAGGGGCTATTGAGGCTATATTGAAGGTATATTAGTAATCTACGCTGATAAGGAAAAAATGTAAATGAGCCACTTTGACCATGAGGAGCAAAAATAACCCAGACACAGCGCAAAGACACATAAACATCAGGTCGAGCTCAAATACACTATCTCTATCTCTTTCACAACGCTACGTTAAATTGATAAGTTGTTGTTAAAGGCATTTGTTCGACACGTGCTTTTATTAAAAAAGAACCTTTACGGCTTCCTTCGTATTCGTAATTTCCTTAACTCACTAGTGGAGCTTAACTTTTCTCTTTCAATCTAAAGCTATCCCTCACCTTAAAACTCTGCGCCACAACACATATCACTAACCAAGCTAGGCCCAGTTCGTTTTCTTGTACCAGGTAGACTTCAGTACTACACTTCAGTTTGTGCGAGCGCTCCTTTATAGCAGGTTGTTCAGTGGCGGTGATGGTCTGTCGCTGAGCACGATGCCGAGTTTTTCGATGGGCGCGAAATGCAAAGGAAACGCCCACTCAAAGAGCTCTGAGTGCAGAGCAAACGCACCTACGTTGCCAAAGTTAATCCGGAACGCTCCACTGCGGCATCTTTCATAGTCCGTTTACTGCGTCGCATAGATTAAGCAAGATCGGGCAGCCAACCAGTCAAGGTCCTTCAACTTGCTAACTTACCAGAATGCTTTCCTCGGCGTAAGGCCACTCTTCCTGGAAAACAGCCCTAGACTTCTTTTGAATCAGTATCCACTGCAGGCCATATAAAATGACCGAGTCGTCGATGCTAGTGTACTGCCTTGCTTTGCACAACGTGCGCGTGACGAATGCTGTCAACCTTTGCAAGCAAGAAAAATTACAAATGAGAACAAATAAAACAATAGGACACGTCGAGCAAACGCTATCAAACAGCCCTGCGCATATTTCTTGTGTGGGCTCTCGTACCGGATGCATACAAATGCATCCAAGTGAAAAACTTCCGGAAACATAACTTCTGTAGAAACATTCAAAGATGACCGTCAATGTAAGCGAATGGCCAAACGCTTTAAGAGAGATATTTACTTTAATAAAGAAATGATGCGCTTGAAGGCATATATTTGCTACAGTGAAAAAATTGAGGCAGCGCTTGTTCTTTCTTTGCCTAATTCCACAGAGAACAAAGGCGTTCACCTGTACATCCGCAGCAGTAATTAGAGGTCCATATATAAGCCGATTCGTCACATCCCTGTCCCCTCCAGCGACGTTGTGAGCACCGGCATAAAAGGCGACTGTCGTCCTCTTCTCCCGACAATAGAGCCCTCTCTAGCAGCCGTCAGAGGGGGAGAAGTTCCTGGCCCAACTGCTTTTTCCGGAGCACTCCATAACCACGTCTACACCAGGCATAAGCCTCGTATAGGTCTCGTACAAAGCACATATACCATGTCAAGCTCCCACATGAGAGCACGTGCCTCTCAAAGAGCTATATAATGTCTGGTGTTACGCTCCCCCGAATTCGGGTTTCGCAAGAGTATGCACCTTTTGTATCGGCGCCGTTGCATCGGCGCGTAAGATTGCGACCCACACTGACGACCTCGAGAGTGCGTGAAAAGCCAAAGTCATTCTTTTCGGATCATGGTACAAATAGTTCCTGTAGGAACAAAAATCATTGGTGACAACTGCTTTCGTAAACACAGCTGGGTAACTTTTGTATAAAGCCTCCTGTACCATGACGAAGGCCGGCGTTGCTACCTCTCTTCATCACGCCGGTGCATGTGTGACAACATGCTTGTTCATTTAGTAAGTCAGCGTTTACAGGACTTTATGCAACTGCTAAAACGACTAACCTTACTTCGTATAGCTGTCTAATAATTTGCTACCACCATCAATGCTCCGCCTATCGGACGAACCTGACTTTTTTAGTTAGCAGTTTCCAATTGCAAGCTCACTTCAGCAGCCGACTGGTGACGCCAAGTTTCACCTTTGAACGAAAAAGCATTAGGACAACACGCAATGAGTGACAAAAGAAGCCACAGCACAATATGCGCGTTCACTTGCCATACACCGTTTTCCAGTCTTTAGCGTTGATTCATTCGAAGACGTTTCCATACAAACTAGCTCGGCTTCAAAGCATAATGAGCTTCACCTTGCCACTAGCTTGCGGCATGTCAGTAAAATACGTCCCCCCCCCCCCCCCCGACAAAATGGTACACTAGCATATATGGTTAACAGCGCGACAATCTACATGGGAAGTAAGACAAGCAGCAGGAAAGAGAGCTGCTTACTTCTCATGTAGGTCGTCATGCTGTTAATCAAAGATGCAACATTACCAACATGCCCCTTTCAGCCACCCTTGCGTACCCTAGCATACTTGAAGTCTGATGCAGAGTATTATAGCTGATGCGATTAAAGTGCTCCGCCTAAAAACAGTGAATAGGCAGAGACTGTGGAGCTTACCACAGGCTACCAGGCACAGTGTTCCCAAATTTCGAGAAAAAGCCGGTCTCGTTCCGAAAAGACAGCTGCCGTTGATATCCTACGCGGGGAAACAAAGGCAAAGACTTCCCATCAGGCTTTCCTTCGGTGCACAGACAAAGCGTTATAATTTCAACGTACATTTTTCCTCGTGTTACTGAAAAACAGAACACTCCTCCGGATCCGGTCAGTCAAGGAAGCAATTAAGAGAATAAATTGCAGGAATATATTCGATTACTAGATCTATACTTTAGATGTGCTCACGATTTATTTTATTCGCATATTACTTCATAATGTTTGGTTGTTCCTGCTCACCTCATTTTTCCCCTGCTGATTTGACAATGCCTGACAGTCTTTGTACTTTCTCGGCTTCCTCCATCATTTGACGTGCACATTATCACAAGCCCGTTTGCAATGTTATGTAAATTTTTGAACTTTTTTTTTTAACCAATGTACTAGAAACATGTCCATGCTGGTGAGGCCAAATTACCTATAGTGTCTTGAAATAAGAAGAAATAAATAAATAAGAAAAATATAAGCTTACCATCCCTTAGGTACCGAACCCCTTTCTCTTCAAGTGCACGGTCAGTAACATTCCTCCTTTTGAGGTATTCGAAAACATACAGCGTTTCTGCCATGAGCACAGCGTTCTCCTCGCCGCTTCCGCTGGGCATCTTCATGAGGACCCCGATCTTCTCCAGCGTCTCTTCAGCCAACGAGCCTACCTGGTTTCCTAGGCGACGAGATGATTTGGAAAGTCATCATTACACCCGAAATAAAGAGCGTGTTCTGGACCAATAACTTTCGGCAATGCGTTCGAATCTGGTTATAAAACAACGAGGTTTGTGCAAAAAAAAAAAATTTGTTCGATATATCGGGTAGTTCTATTTACTCAAACTACCCCATAACGAACGTGCACGAATTTCCGGGATGTGTTCATTACACGTAGAGTTATCTGCTGAGAAAGAAAAGAAAGAGAAAACCTATTCTTTTACGACAAGGCTACGCGTGGTAAGAGCACCAATGTTTGCCTGTGCCTTGAAATGGTTCTCAGTGTACTAAGAATGGCATTCTCAATGCTCAAGATTGCGTAAACGTGCTAAGTGGCTATGATATGTTGCTGCTGAGAGCTATGTTGCAGGTTCAATTATCGATTGAAGCGGCCCAACTTTAATCTAAATCGAAGGCAAACACCGTCGTGGTCTGCGCCTGGGTGCTTTAAAGAGACCCACAAGACTCGTGTGGTCAAAATCAATGCAGAGGCCAGCACTAAGGTGTTTACAAAAAGCCTCAATGCTACTTTCTGTCATTGAAAATCGACATCCAATATCAACTGTAAATACAGCTCGACAGAATCCGAAGGGCAAGCCATAGTGTCTAGGTAGTGTACAACCCCGAACTACAAAAACTGTTGCTCTGGAGCTAGTCCCACTTTAAGTCAATTTCCTCCTGAAATGCACACGGTGCTGACCAGACGTATGCACGAGACATGACGCACAGATATTGTATTGGAGGAGTTATCTCCTGCAATTCTGTGCCCACGCTCAAACACATTTTATTATTGCGATAGCAATTATATCGACACTCCAGGCGCATTTTTGCCGTCGGCGACGCCGTGAGGTTTCGTATGAGTGAAAGCATGTGGAGGAGAGCCGGCGAACGCAGTTAAATCTGTGCACGAGCGAGGAACGCGGCCTGGATGCGTGCCGTCTCCTGTCACGTGCGAGGCCGAGGGGTCGGGCAAGGCAGGAGGGACGTTATTCTCCGGCGGCTGCTAGGGTGCCTCGATGTCCTTCTCGCCCGCCGCTCCATACATGGTGGAGACAACGGCGGCCTCTACTATGGCATTGGTCACGCGAATCGTGGATGCCGTAGTAGATCCCTTTGGCGGATGCCATAGGGACGCGTTACTGGCGCTCGTGTGCCTTGAAAGCAATCTGCGACGTGGCAAAAGCACGCTTATAATATTCTTATACTGTGAGCCAAAATGCGCGCCCATGCTCACCTTATCTTCAGAGTGGTCAGCGATGTTTGCAAGATAAGCGTAGCACTGGTAGTTTCGTATGTGCCGTATATTCGGCGTTTGGTTCGCGTGGAAGCGAGAGATGCATGAAAGTCAATTCGCTTGCTGCTGCCGCGATTCCTCACTACAGAATTTTGACAGCGAGTATCCGCGCTCATTGAGCGAGATATGTTCATGTTTACCTGTGTGCGCGTGACACCGTGCTGGTTAACTTAGTTTAAGAATGTTGGTGGGCTAGTTGGTTTGAATCCATGATAGAATATGTAAGCGTGACTGAACAAGGACATAGAAAGAAGCAGACACACAAAGACAGCACTGTCTCTGTGTGCCTGTTTCTTTCTACATCCTCGTTGAGTCACACTTACATATTCTGTCATTGTTAATTTAGTTAGTAAGCGAATGTTTGCAAGATTATAGGGCTGATAAAACAACTATCCTTACTTCGCACAGCTATCTACATATTTCCTACCGCAATCGGTGCTTTGCCTTTCAGGCGGAAGTGTGATTTTTTTGTGCTAAACTTATCGTCCGCTCTGACATGACTCTAGACAAGAACCCGGGTGGCAGACGTACGCAACAAGCCGCGTACATAGAAGCTCTCTTCTTCAACTCGAAGACGCCCGCTTCTGCGAGTACTCACATTCATTTCACAGGCGACAGAAATATCATATGTCATAACAACACAAACTATTAATGCCATATACAGCGCGAGCAGGCCTCCTCCCTGCACTCAATGCCAATTTGCTGCACGCTCTTGATGCTGACGATTCTTTTGTCCCAGTGTTTCAGCCCATACAAAACGTAGAAAAAAACACAATCAGCCACAGAAGAGAGTGCTGTGCCTCGAAAAGACACACGTCTGTCCTGCCCCTTGTTGCTCTTTCTTACGCTGCCATGAAAAAAGACTGCCCTGAAAAATACTAGACAACACACCTAGAAATAGGTTGAATAGGTGCTTTTCTTATTCAGTCCAAACCTTAAGTTGGGAAAAAAGCCACAGTTTCGCCTGAAAGTAAACCATCAACTGTGATAGCAAATTAGCCGACAGCTATAGACCTTTTCTTCGGCCGAAGAGGAAAGGGTGCGCGGCAAGCCTTTCCTCCTCTCTGGCTTGTGTGATCCGGCGCGACGCTGCTTGAAAGTATTGCCGTCGCGTGCTGCGAAACGATTTCGATATGTTTTAGATCGTACTTTGCGAAATTTATGCAATGTCCGTTCATATAAGGTCATCAGGGAAGCCTTTCGGGGCATCGGTAACTACAGTATGTGAAATATCTCTTTCAGGCGCAAACACGCGACGCGCATTATCAGCCACAGTGTATGTGTTGTAAACTATTTTGCGTATTCGGTTTTAATTCAACGAAGAGAACTGGTGTCTCTGTATTACCAGCATGAAATGGTAAATCTGATCACTATCTGTTAGCATGGCGTAGGCACTAAAACATAAGAGCGCATGCTCGTGTACGGCCAACCTAAGGAAACCATGAAACATCTAAGTGGCAGGCGCTATCAAATAATTGTGATACACCGGCACCCTTCCGAGACATTTCAAGTCTAGTAGGCTTGAAGTCACTATATGTCATCACTAGCCTTTCTGCGCGAGGCCAATGGCACTGCACAACACAGCTATCACTGCGGTTGGTGAACCAGCATGTTACATATATAAGTTGTGTGCTTTGGCATTACCTTTTTGCCCTGTAAAGCCATATCCGAGATGGATCGCATAAAAAAATTGCAATGGCTATTTTTGAGGACAAAATTGCCTTAATACGTGTAAGTGGGTCGTAGAGAATGGAACGAACAAAACCGAAAAAAGAAAGATTCTGTTGTCATCCCCTTTCTCGAAGAAAAAAAGAATAGAGAAAACGGGCTAACAGCGCAGTACGGCCTCGCATAGTCACACCGCACAATGTTTGTAGATCTATAAACATTGATACAGCATGCTTGACCATGCGCTATATAGAACAAAGATATCTGCGATCCAGTATCTGCCACAGCTTAGGATGCTCGCACAGTTCATAAACGGTCCCTTTGCTGGACAAGTATAGTTCACACCGTAAGGTATGCTGTTATTACTAACCAAAACTATCTTATTCATGGGTGGAAACATACACAGAACCAAGTAGACACGAAATGTAATCTGTAGCTAACAGTTTGAATGCTTGTCAAAGTATAACAGCACAGCTCCGGACTATCGTAGCAGAACGGTACCCACGCTGTTGCGATCGTCGCGTATGTTCCATTGCTCCTAAACCGCAGCTTAGAACTAGAGGATAATACTGCAATAAAGTCACATTATTGAATGGAACTTTCAGAAATACACAATTGATTTCCGATTGTAGGCTGATTGTAGGCTCAAACATGCGAGCACACATTGCGCTGAGTGCTCCGTTCGCCTCAATGCCAGCAGAAAGTCCAGCCATACCGACTTAAACCACTTCAGTACGTCTCACAGAACCGTTTTCCACCACGTAGAAAACGCCGCGTCATCCTAAATAGACCACACGAGCGCGCAAACAAATGCCAGAAACTGCCACCGAGCATATACTTGCCATGCAAAACGGAGCGGTCGCGCAAGCAAGCATGCCGATTGCCCATAGATGGCGCCACTGCGTAGCAATATGGTGGTGCCCGTGAAAAAACGGTCTGTACGAAGTAAGGACAGTAGCTTTATCGGCTGTGTATATGAGTAAGCATTCGCTTACTAACTAAAGTAACAAGCCTGGTACCACTCGCACACAAGCGCACAAGAACACGTCTCACTCGATGATCGTGCACACTCGCTGCCAAACAAACGCTGGAGTGAGAAGGCGCGGCTGCAGCAGCGACTGAATTTACCTTCTTGCTGCCTCTCGCTTCAACGCGAACTACACACAAAGCTATGAGCCCTCAGCGCCTCTAGACTCTGTATTCATCGCAGACCGTTTTAACGCAACAGCGTTAAGGCGCTCGTGTCGCAGAAAAGCCAGTGTCGTCGACGTCGGTGGCGTTGGCCGTGAGCGATAAATCCCAGAAGGCACTTCATAAATAAAAAACATCTTGCAAGGTGGGCTGATGGCAATCGAACCAGGGTCTCCGGAGTGTGAGACGGAGACGCTACCACTCAGCCACAAGTTTGCTCCTTTAAAACGACACAAAATCGCCTCTAGTGAATGCGGTGTTGCCTTAGAAACGTGCCGTAGAAAGTTACACTGCGGTGTATATCGGTAATTATGACCATGTAACTTACAGAAGTCGCAGTTTCACGAGTAGCGAAGTACGTTTCCGCTGCATTTCTTCTGCACTATGCGCACATGCAGAGCCATCTTGCGGCAAACACAGAAGACCTCCTCGCAATGTACGGCGCTGCCCCGACACGTGGCGCGCCACTCGCCCCATGATCGCGTCCGCCTTCATGGCGCGTCGGGGCCCTGCTATCTGTGCCGATCGCGACGTTTGGCTGGCGTAGCGCGTTTGAGTAGGCAGTGCGAACGGGGTGCGATAACGCTATCGCGTTCCACTCTTGAAGGTGAAGCTTAAGCGTCCTCCAATTTTTCAAGATATGGGCGGCACGGCCTCGCCGTACGCAGTAGCCACCGCAATAGAAAGCCCCCACCCCCTTCCCTCCTCCTCCCGACGGAAAACGGCACGATTTGTGCCGTTTTGATTTGCGATTTGATTTGTGATTTGTGCCGACGGAAAACGGCACGCTCCTTCCCTGCTTTCCTTCCTTGTGCACGGGAGACTGAGCCGCCATTGTCAGCTCACCTTCGCACACTTTCATTCAACAGCATGCAGCGCGCAGCGACGTTATCACCCTTAAACTTTACACAGAACATCACGGGTACAACGACGCCTACGTCAGAAATGCGCCTTGAATGTCCACATAATTGCTATCCTAATAACAACAAATAATGCCAGTTCTGTTTTCTTCCATGAGTGTTCTTTTTCTTACTGCGCGGATGTGTATAGACTATAACTAGCCTAGAAAGAAGTATTGATGAGTTCAAAAGGCGCATGTGTGTGTATGTGCGTGTGTTGCAGAGTAATGTGCGTTTCAATACATACCTGAGTCAAAAACTAATACAAATATTTGATGCATGTTACCCATATGAGAATTCCTCACAATGATTTCTTACAACCACTGGCTGTCATTTTGCATGCTCTCCACAACATGGATTATATGCGAAGCTACGCGAGTTTACTTAAACGTGTGTGCCAACCGTATCTGCATTGAAATATAGCGAAACAAATTTGTTTTCAGTATAGCCTGCAGTCATTCTTATTTTAAACACTCCTTCGAAAGTTAGGCCACTGCAGGGCCTTTTGTTTGTTGTTAAACAAAAATAAACAACATGGACTTCTGGAAACGAAAAGCGCGTCTGAATGAGCTGTTCAAGAAAGGTCAAGGGTTCCAGCCCAAGCTTGCGTTGGCACCTGTGTCAACGAGACATCACACGAAGAGACCAATATCGAAAATACATATTTTTACAAGGGAGTTGTCCAATAAACACTCAGGTTGACGCTCCGAAATCTTTATTTCTGAAAATTATTCAACGGCAGATTTATTCATTTCTATATGCTCTCCAGCAAGTAAAATGCACGCGTCCCGTCATTTCTATCGAGCTTACATAACGTGAGCAAAGCAATCTTTTTGCCACCATATTAAAAATCGTCTCCAACGTCCACGAATTACGTCACGTTCCATGTCCAACTACATGACAAATCAACTTGCATTTTTACCGTTCTCCAAAGCATTACAATGGTCCCCTGATGCGTTTTCTACAGTCCCAGATCGAGCATTCCCGACTTCTTTACGTACCTGGGGGTTGAAGAAGGCATTGCTTTGACATGGAAAAAGGCGTAGTTATAGTGCATTGGAGGAAATGTTTAAAAAGGGCTAAAAAGGTGGCTTCCATCATGTTATCCAGACTTGGTGGGAACAGACAGATGAGTGCATTTCAGTTACTGCAGAGACTACAAAAAGGGATACAGGCGGCAATAAATAATGTCCATTAAAAAAAGATTTGAAAGCATCGGTCTCAGTCTTTATTGAGCACCCCTTGCAATCTGTACCCCACATAGGTAGCAACTTCTACTGTCATCAGTCTTGTTTGGGTAAAACAAGACAATACAACGAAGCCACTTACCCATCAGGGAAAGCGAACAGCGCATTGTGCCTGGCACAGCGTCCGGAGGCGAAACAACATCAACGGAGATGGTTTGCTGGTTGGTTTCCGAATCTATGAAATCTGTAGAATAGATGAAGCAGGAGGTCATGGCCTGTTAAATCTAGTATTGGAAATGGCGAATCACTTCTATGGAAGCCTGCACAGTGGAGGAAATTAGACGAAAGGGTAAAATTGACATCCAGCCGAAATGTAGCACAAGGCTACAAGCTACTACTTGAAACCCAACCATTAATTCACATTGAGCACGATATGGAAATACCGGTAGTGGTTATAGTTGTGCATTTTACCTGTCTTATGCTGATGGTAGCGATGATGTTGATGATCATTCCTATACAAGCTTTTTATGAACAATGCATAACTTTTTCCAAGGATGCAGCTGTAGATCTGTCTCTGCATGTTTGTTTAGAAAAACGGCGCCGGCCTCTAGATACTATTTCATTTTTTTCACTCAATGACTGTGAACAGACGTTATGAAGCTACTGCTTCTATTATCCCTAGAAATATCTACTTGACGTTGAGGGCAAGCCTAAAGGTTGCATGGCGGGAAAACTCTGAGATGACTCAGGTGGCATCTTAAGAATCTCAAAAACGCCAATAAGCTTCCTCGCTAGAAGGACATAGACGCAGCTGCAGGATGGTGAATCAATTGCACCCTGTCAAAGGAGACTACAGAAATATATCAGGCCGAGTTAGATCGATAGATTATTCATCTAGAAGTCTCGCATCGCTTTCAGGTTGCCAACATATGATTTTGTTGTGTAGGAAATTCAAACCCAAGGCACATGTGCCACTCCAAAGTTTGAATCGCCTGTTGGCCTGATCTTGGCCTGATCTTGATCTTGGCCGTTGGCCTGAGCCAAAGTTGGCCTGATCTGTACGTGACCTATCTCTTGGCCACTCTTTGTGAATCAGCCAGTGCTTACATCACAAGAGACAGAGAGAGAGCGTATGTCCAAATATGGGAGTGTTCCACTCCGATTTCTTTCAGTTTTTCATTTCCTCGCTCACAAAAAACTGTTTTCACTACAATTGAATGACGAAATTCGCTACCACAGAAGCTTAACTTTTCAACTTTTGGCAGCAGCAGTGTTCGGAAGAGCGTTTGCCTAAATGCTCCTGCATACTGTTACAGATAATTCTGGATCCTAGGACGACACCACTATAAGCCGAGAAGCGCACGTTTTCTGAGGCTGCATTTCGACTCCGGTTATCAACTAAGAGTTATCAAGGACGGACGTCACCGGCTGGCATCACCTGGCGTGGCGCTTGCATCGACGCATCTGCTATAAAGCTACGGCATCGCATCCAAGACGGCACTTTGGCAGCAGCAGTGTTCGGAAGAGCGTTTGCCTAAATGCTCCTGCATACTGTTACAGATAACCCTGGATCCTAGGACGACACCACTATAAGCCGAGAAGCGCACGTTTTCTGAGGCTGCATTTCGACTCCGGTTATCAACTAAGAGTTATCAAGGACGGACGTCACCGGCTGGCATCACCTGGCGTGGCGCTTGCATCGACGCATCTGCTATAAAGCTACGGCATCGCATCCAAGACGGCACTTTGGCAGCAGCAGTGTTCGGAAGAGCGTTTGCCTAAATGCTCCTGCATACTGTTACAGGTTAGTGGCTTTTTTAAGGGGGGTGTTATTGTGTTGCTGCCACTGCTGCTGCCAAAGGAGCGAACCTTGTTTATGTCAGTATGGAGTGTGTTGAGTGTGAACAAGAAATCTTGGATCCCAAAGAGAGTATATCTTGCATGACTTGTAAGCTTTCGTACCATGTAGGAAGCTGCGCAGGAGTGTCGGAGGCAACAATAAAATCTAAGAAATCAACCTACCAGAAATGGAAATGCCCGAAATGTAGGCTACCAACCTCACATGTTAACCAGGATGAGAAAGAAAAAGCACCGTTGACCGTAGAAGATATGTTGGTCGTACTTCAGGAGATTAACCGAAAACTTGATGTTTTGTTGCCACTGAAAGAAACTGTCGATGGAATTGAGCAATCGGTGCAGTTTATGTCCGAACAGATGACAGACCTGTTGACGCGCACAGAACAAAATGAGCGAGATATTAAAGCAATCCAGACTAGGCTCGCAAAAACAGAAATGAACAAAGAGCAGCTTGAATCGCTCAGTGTCCAACTCGATGACCTCGAGTGGCGCAACCGGAAACTGAACTTAGAAATTCATGGTGTACCACAAACGGAAGGCGAAAATCTTTTGTCCAAACTTAATGCTTTGGCCGGTGAAAGTGGATTGCCCCAGCTATCAGAACACGACATCACGGCAATTCATCGATTGCCGGCAAAGCGTGACAAAGTGCCTGGCATCATCTGCCGTTTCGCGAGACAGAGCATGAGGGACAAATGGTGGGCTAGCAGGCGGGAGTTGACCACTGCGGATGCCAATGTTCACATGTTGGAAAACCTGACCAGGCGAAATCGAGAACTGCTGAGGGAAGTGAAAGAATGGGCAAAAACAAATCAGTACAAGTATGTCTGGCACAGCAACGGCAAGATTCTGATAAGAAAGACTGATGGCGCGTCAGCAATGCTAGTGCAGCACTCTTGCGACCTTGGCAAGCTGCAATAAGAAGGGAGAATTGATTTTTTATTTTTGTTTCCTGCCAAAAATGCAGACTGTAACAGAAAAGAATTATCTACTCCCAGAGAACTTCAAAGATTACCTTGGCCCGGTTTTCCAGACGTCATTCAAATGTCTTCATATCAATGCTCGATCTGTCAGACGTAAAGAAGCATATTTCGACACTTTCTTTCAACAACTAAATGTTCCCATTGACGCTATCATGATCAGCGAAACTTGGTCTACAAGTGATTATGATGTCTTTCGAATTCCTGGTTATGAGACATTTTTTCTGAATCGTTACGCTGGTATTGGTGGTGGCGTATCCATATCATTTAAGAAGAAGTGGCGGCCTGAAATATTAGAGCGATTCACAGTTTCTGTGAAAGAATATGAAATCTTAACAATGTGTTTGAACAACACTATTTTTGTAGTGTGCTATCGTCCACCAAAGGGTTGCGTAGCCATATTCTTGAATTTTCTTGAAAGCCTGATTTCATTTGCAACCAGTCAGCATTTAAACATTGTCCTTGGTGGTGACCTAAACATTAATATGTTATCGGTTGATGCATCCCAAATGAGTTTAGATTTATTGCTTAGAACACATGGACTTCTGAATGCAATCAAAATGCCAACGCGTGTTACGATCACGTCTTCATCGCTGATCGATTTGTTTATCACTAACCATGACCCTAGTATGATCACATCTGGAGTAATAATTTCTGACATCAGCGATCACTTGCCAATATTTATGTGTGTTAAAAACATGTCTAAAAAGAAACGTAGTTCAACATATTCTTTCCAACTTATATCTGAAAAAACACTGTCGACATTTAGAAACTCGGTAGAAAAGAACAACTGGAGGCCTGTCCTTTTAGAAAATGACGCCAATAATGCTTACGAGGCATTCTTAGGTATTCTGAAGCCGATTTACGAGGCCTGTTTCCCAATATTAACAAAAAAACAAAGGCGTCACAGTCGCAAACCATGGGTCACACCGGAGTTGGTGGCAAAGATAAACACAAAGAACATCCTATATCATAAGTTTATTAAATCGAGAGCTGAATGTGATCTGACAGCGTTTAAAAAATATCGAAACCGCTTGAATACTGAGCTCAAGAAAGCCAGAAACGCCTATTACACAAATCAATTCACGTCAACTTGTGGTCGTGTCGACATTATGTGGAAGCGGCTAAACGCAATTTTGGGGAGAAACAGCAAATCAGGTGAATTAAATATGCTAAATATCGATGGTGTAAGTATAACTGGAAAAGAATTAGCAGATACGTTTAATACGCACTTTATTTGCGCTTCTAGAAATCAAGTCCCACATAACAATCTCAGTGATGTCGTTCATATAAGCGACACTATATTTCTCAAACCGGTTGAAGAAGCAGATGTAATGACAGCCTTCCACGAACTAAACAATAGCACATCCATTGATATTGATGGCCTCCAGATAAAGCCTATACGGTATATTTTTGACCTTATTTTACCATACATCACGCATATCTTAAACCTTTGTGTCAGTACCGCTGTATTTCCTCGTAAAATGCAGATTGCACGTGTAACAGTTATCTTTAAAAAGGGTGATAAAAACCAGCTCGGGAATTACAGGCCAATATCTATCTTACCCGTGTTTTCTAAGCTACTAGAAAAAGTAATACTTAGAAACTTTTTGCAGTTTGAAGAAAAACACAAAATTATAACAGCAGCTCAGTATGGCTTCCGTAAGCACCGCTCTACTGAACTTGCACTATTAGATCAACGAGAATATATATTGAACGAACTCGAACATAATAGGATAGTCATTGGTATTTTTCTTGATTTTTCGAAGGCATTCGACTTATTAAACCATACAATACTTCTTCGTAAACTTGAGCGTTGTGGCTTCCGCGGCCATGCACTATCGCTTGTGCAGTCATACCTCATGGATCGCAAACAGGCAGTAGCAATAAATGGTCTCCTCTCAGATATGCAATCTGTAGGCTGTGGCGTTCCACAAGGTAGCATTTTGGGTCCATTTCTGTTTAATCTTTACATCAATGACATTGTACATGCAACTCCATTCGTTAAATTTATCATCTATGCTGACGACACCAGTATTTTTCTTGCCGGAGATAATGCAGCCGAACTCACAGATACTGCAAACAATGCACTGAGGCAAATAGAAAACTGGAGTAGCAGAAATGCGTTGCGAATTAACACAGCAAAGACTAAAGTCGTTGTTTTCAGAGGTAGAAACAAGAAGGTCCGTCTCACTAAGAATATATTCCTTCAGTCCGTACCCTTAGAAGTTGTGCCTTCATTTAAAACATTAGGTATATTATTTAATGAAAGAATGTCATGGGATGATCATGTTAGCTTTGTAACAAATAAATGTTCACGTATTATTGGTCTTCTTTACAAGAACCGTGAGATACTACCGCGAAATGTAATGCTAATGCTATATAATTCATTGATACAATCGCATTTCAGCTATTGCCATTTAACCTGGGGTGCAACAACAGCAGGCAATCTTCAGAAACTACACTTGTTACAGAAAAAATTTCTAAGAATTGTTGAAAATGTTCCGCATACCTACCATACGGCCGCACTTTTCTTAAAGTATAACTTACTACCAATTACTAAACTTTATGACTATCGTCTGAGCAAGTGTGTGAAAAACGAGGTGTTGAAGAACATATCTTTTCTATCAAAATTAGCTGGTTTAGAAAAACGAGATGCAATGTACAGCACAAGAAACATAGCACAATGGAACGTAAAAACATACAGAACTTTCTATGGTAATCAAACATTAGAAAATAAACTACCACGACTTCTTAACAAACTCGCACAAAACGATATTGATCTCCAAAACACAACACGCCACAAACTGTTCGAGTATTTTTTACACTACACCTAACCTTTTTTTTTTTTTTTTTTTTTCTGTGATTTGTCTACCCAATTCTTCTTTCTTTCACCATCATTGTAAGTTTTCTTTCCAGCCAGGACAATGCTGTTGATTTTATGCTGACTACTGTAACCGGATAACAACTCTGCTATATGTATTTTTTTTTTTTTTTCCTTTGTTATCTGTATTTCCTGTATTTTCTTTTCTTTTTCGTGTGTGTGAAAAAAAGGAGAAAGAAAAAGGGAAAAAAAAAGGGAAAGAAAAACAACCACTGTATTGCTGTCAAAGTGGGGGCCCGTGGCCTTGTCAAGCTGTCCAACGGCAGCTTTTACTACGGGTCCCCGCCATCATCTGTACCATGGTGGCAAAATAAAATTTGAATTTGAATTTGAACCAGCTTGACCCATTTTTCTTTAGTACTCCTTTAAGAAGCACGAGGTGGTCAATTTCTGACCGCTTCAGTTTGCGAGTGCAACAGTCAGGTTCTGACGATGGCAGAATGGGAAAACCACTAGTGGGCCGTCCTTTGCGTGTGCTCATTGCAAAACTGGAGGCGGTCAAAATTAAACCGCGGCCCTCCACAAAAGCCTTCCCCTCAAGGCCACCTGCGCCACCATCACAGGGCTGAAACGCCAACCAGCCTGATTGTGGTGCAGCTTAATAAGTGAGGTTAAAACAGCGAATTTATTTTAATTTTTCCACACACGAAGTCTTTCGCATCGGTTCTCATGCAGCCACAGTGAATAAAACAGCACCATTCATAGGCGTGATCGGTATCAAATGTCAATCAAAGAACATGCAGTAACTTAGCCTATACTGAAGCTCCGAGACGGCCGTAAGGCCGGGGGATCGGCAAGAATGCGAGTCTCGACGCCAGCGTCGACGATGAGCTAGCACGAGGGGCATATTCGAGAAGTCATTCGAGAATATTCCTTGCCGTGCTATGAAGGTGTTGAAAAAAATAAAGCTGCTTTAAAAGTGTATTACGAAAATAACCAGGAATTAAGGTGATGATATTGCCGCCTTATCATGAGCGACGCAAGCTGAAGCTAGAATTAATGCTGTGCTGCCCTTTAGTAGACATTTTTCTAGAGCCGCTAGAGCGCTTTGAAACGACCACCTGAATATGCTGCAAGAAAAGCCAGCAGTGCGGCCGTTTTCTTCAACCCCGCCATGGCCAGTCTGCCACACCGCCTCGCTGAGGTTAACGACCTGAGGTTTTGAATCTGCGCAGATGATATATTACAATTTGGACGACGCCCATATCACTGGCAGACCATGAGGGAATGGAGCAGGATGGTTTGTACATAATTACGTCGCCAAAGCGAGCCTTTCACCATTACCTGATAGGTCAATCTGTCTAGTGCTTGGAAATGGGACCGCTAGTAAGCGCGCTAGCTTTCTAGGCTTTCTACTCACATAGAACTTCAAGTATTGGTACAAGGAATTAAGCAGAGTGGCATGAGACAAATAGAGCACCGCTAACACATTCGGCAGGTTCATTCAGAAGGCTGCACTCCAGTTCAGAGCACTAAGAAAGGCTCCCACGAAACCTGAGAGACCACGACCAAGATCCCGAAGAAACTCATCACGTGTCTGAATGCTCCAGGAGCAGCTGGCACCTACGGCCTGGGCCAGGATTTCCCTGGCTCCAATTTTGTCCAATTTCAAGAGGGCTCTCCATCACTGCAAACTGAGTCTGAGCACGGTAGGAACCAGTCGAATTAACACTACCTTCTTGCAAGCTGCTACTAAATCTCACTCACCATAGTACGTCTCCTCCGACGCCCCCGGCACTGTCCTTTTGCGGGCATTGGCCGGGTCGATTGGAACGGAGAAGACCGTCTCAACTGGCACTCCTTCGGGCTGTTGAAACAGATAAGATTCTGTTAAGCACAGCATCACCGACCACAGCTGCGCTGTGGCACAGGCTTTCGGATAACCACACTACCACCAGCGCTTTGACCCATGTCCTCGAAGAACAGCTTGCCCGCAAGTCTATCACTCGATCTCAGAGGTCCTGTTTGGTTTGTAAAGTTTCGTACTGACAGTACATTAAAAAGTGGAGCTGCTACTGTTCAACCACATTGCGAATCGTTGGTAGTACGCAGAACTTGAAATTTATTCGTTCAGAAAGCTGAATGCAGCTTATCTTTAAGTTTTTCTTTTCGTTCAGCTATGTCACCTACTACAGCCTCACAAGGCATCTCTAAAGTAGTTGAAGGCACTAGAGTTTCAGATGGTTAGCTTTAATGAATTCATATATAACACCATATTTTTGATTGTGATATTTTCAATCTTCATACTGAATACTCGTAACGAAAATGTATGTTGACAATGGATATTAATTTTTGTTCGTTGTAAACAAATGAGTTTGTAATGTTCTGGAAGGTTCCAGAGGGTTTAAAAAATGATCGCCAAACTTGGTGTACCATTACGCAAATGCTATCTTCCTTGGTCTCTGTTCATTCCTAAAGTAACATTACGGGCAGGTATTACGCCAACGTACGTGTACTAGTAATATACAATTCCTAAAACCTCACAGCGCTTCCTTCGTGCCAATCAAAGATCTAGTTCCAAAGAAGACCACGACAGAAGAGGTGGCATTCCTCTAGTGCATTTCAAATCAACCACCACGAGTGAGGTGGCGCGACAATGCATACATCATCCCCAACTTTTACTCCATTTCTGAGTAAAACAGTGCTCGGGGGTCTGCGCTACGGTTTAATGCGATTAGCATTATTAGGGTACTTCCCTCAGTTTCCGAGGAGGTTGGTCTGCTGATGTCTTTAACCGTTGCTCTGCCAACTTGAAGCACTGGGTAGTCCATGAGCTAGTGGCTACAGCATCAGGCTTGAGTAACGAGGGAACCGGGCTCGAAACCAGTCGTGGAGGCAACTTGGGTCACGGGTATGTGACGTTGCATATGTGTCATCAGTCTATTAAACCCCTTCCCGCCAACCTGTGTTGCTGGGTATGTGCCAGGACTCATGTGCCACTTTTCAATGAACCTTTTCACGCCAACTTAGATCCATCCCTGGGTATGTGAAAACCAAGTATGTGCCACACTACATCAATAAACCTGTTTCACGTCAGCTCGGGACACTCGGTATGTGTAAGTGGGTATGTTTCACTCTTCATTGAACATCTTTTACGCCGTCTCACTAGCTACATGGAACTTGGTATGCGCCGCTCTTCAATAAACCTCACTGAAGCCAACTTCAGTCACTGGGAGTGCTTCACACGTATGCGCCACTCTTCAATTACAAAAATAAATCATTTGAATCTCTCCAGCGGTGGGCGGAGTCGATCCCGCATCATAAGTATTCCCACTGCAATACCCGCGTCATAAAAATTCCGTTTCTGACCTGAAAGTATGGCGGGTAACAGGGATTTTGAGCGAAACGTCGTGCGCCATCGCTCTCGAGGGAGATCCGTCCCAGTCAGAGAGTCAGGATTGCACCCACAAATGCTTCTATGAAAGATAGTCAAGGGCACTAAGGCATGCCTACGTGGATGAATGCAAAAGCACTGCGACATCTTGCCAATGACGACTCATTTTACCAAACGAAATAATATTGTTTTCACGTTGTCTTGTATGATTTTTAGCACCGCATGCTTCGCACTCATTCGCGTACTTGCCTCCTGGTGGTATGGCGATAGGGTGATTCCATTTCTTTTACTTCCTCCAATAATGAGCAGATTTGAAAAACTATTTCGTTAAAACTGCCCTAGACGGCGTGTAAGAACTTCCATCTCAAATATTGAATTTTGCAATGGGGCATGGTGAGCGGTTCTTTGAAGAAAGGCATATGAAATATAGGTGACGATTACTGTTTGGGGACAAGATTTGTCCCAAGGGGCAGAAAATTTGCTTAGAGCGCTTCGGACATGTGGCCCATTAATGCCATCCTGGATGAATGGATGTGATGGGGCACTGGGGTAGAATTCCAGCTCCACATCATTTTGAAATCGCAGCGCTTACCACTACGTTGAGTTCTTTCTCGACGACGTCTTCGCCCTGAGGACAGTGCACGTGGACCTTGATGATGAAGATACCTTCTCTGAGTGGTACCACGGGAAAGGCGATGCTCGCCGCAGAGTTGGCATCAACTGACATGGTTCGCCTTTCGGATCGTTCGCCTTCCTGAGCACCCGCACATATTCCTTCCACACCGTACACGTAAACATTGCCCTGTCGATGAAAAATAAGTGCATGCGTGTCTTTGATCAGTGAAAATTGCATTGTATGCAAGCAATTGTGTGTACACCCTTGCAATTGTTTAACAGTATCACGCGAGCGTCGACCGCACGGCGTGTCAGTGGCCTTGTAGCAACGAGGGATGGTGGGATTGGTAACTTTATGTGCGGTCGTGCAAGGAGAATCCTACTTCGAATGTGTCCTGCTGGGCTGTTCATTTCAGGAATGCCCCTCACTGCTAGAAGGCCACTACCCCCCGTGCAGTCGAAGCTCGCACAATATTGTTAAAATATTGCAAAGGTGTACATGCGTATCCAAGGTAAACAATTGGCAGAGATCCACACAGTTGAGACCAGCTAATAGGAACACATATGAGCACCCCTACAGCTCTCACCATACGACCCCTGAAGACATAGCCGGTTGGAACCTTGGGTTTGCAGTAAATTCCTATCGGCACTTTAGATCAACATATCTACGAATTTTGTTCTAGGGCAGTGATATGTATCAGTTCATGGCTCCTGTGAAGCTGCCTGTATGTACATTGGGACATTTCAAGCTATATCTGTCTATTGCGATTAACAGCGGTCGAACGAGGATTGTGGTTGGAAGGAATGTTTCGGCAACAGGTCTCATCTCATCTTAGTGAAGGTGAAGTGTACTTGCCCTTGTCGATATGTTGGCGCCAGTAACATTTCTTGTTCGATCACTTTTAATCACTTCAAATCTCCATCTTCCTGCAAACAGTTTTCTTGTTTTGATTCTGTAATCAGATATTTTGTGCTTGCAGCATTTATCAGACTAATGGTTACGCTCTTACGTTTGCGATAATGTGCAACTTTTGATAAACTTGGCTTAAGTATCATGGCATCAAAACTCTGCGATTTAGTGTAATCCCTTCTTCTTTATAGTTACCTACCAAGGCATATAATGTCGTTAATATCGCTGTTTCTCCTCAAATGGTTTCTCAAGGCATTTCTTCTTAATACATAATCTCGATATGTGTACCCTTGTGTGTTCTGTACTTTTCCTTGTTTTGTGTTCACGTATTTGGCAGAGATATATTTGTATCTGATCAAGTGTTTTCACGGTAATTATCTTTTAATACTGGTGCTGCCTTATTCATTAAATTTACCACTGCAACCTTGATCATGAGTCCCATTGCAGTTCTATGACTATAAGAAGCTAGTCTGAAATACTTTTCGGGGCATATTACATGCTTTATCAGATCACAAAAGCATAGCAGCACCCGGCACCACCTGCTGGTGCCAACATTTTTCTTTTAATTATAAGTGTACTGTAGCGAAAAATTCATTGACTATTACGATACTCCCTAACGCGAAATTTAAGCGCAGCTCTACACGTGTTTTCTATCTGCGATACATTGGCCAGCGTGGACAATCTGCCTCGTTCGACACGTTGCAAACGGAACGAAGTGTGGCGCGACTGCCTCGCTAATCGGGAAATCGCGAGAGCCAGCGCGCGGGTGACGCACTGGGCGCGATTCACAGCAGCTGCTGCAGAAGATGCGCGCTACTCTGGCGCCATCTCAAAGCCATAGTCGCCGCACTACGCTTTTTTTTTCTCACGCTCTTATCGTATTCTCCTTCTCCGCTTTCCTCCTTGTGTCTTCCCCCGCTGTGCTCTGCATTCGCCCTTTCATTCTTCGCAGAGCTCATTTGCTTGGTTACACAGACACTCGGCACAAGAAACGGGTGCCTAAGAGCTGAGCCCTTAAAAGCAGGACATCTGAAGAGAAGGTACCAAGCAGCGAGGGCAAGCGCCCAGACACTAACTTGCTGAGTCATCGTCATAATTATCACCATCAACACATTTTAGGCCGATTCTGAAACACTCCTTTCCTTACTAAAGATGTCTCACACGCTGTAAGGCGACTTGGTGTCGATTCTGGAACGTACCTTACTAAGGGGCACTAAGAGCCTCCTTGGTGCTTCCCCGCGCTCAGGGAGCCGGCATGCTACCTTCATGCTTCCTAACCGTGCTCCTCTACCTGGACGCATGCTTCTCCACACGACTTTGCACGCGGCACGCTCGGCTAGGATAGGTGCTGTGCGCAGTCAAGGCCACGGTAGCTGGCCACCGTGTATTGACGCCCAGTTTGGTTCAGCGGACCACGTTTTGTGCCATATCTTTTTACTGTGATTTTGTGAAAAGCGCGTGGTGAGAATGACGGCCTTGCCATATTTGTCCAAAGACGATTTGGCTTTTGTTTCAGGTTGTCTCACAGTTTTTTTTAGTTGTTTCACTTCGCGTCGGCGCACATGCAGCAAGCTGTTATATTTTGGACACAGCAGTTCCCACGCTTTCGCCTTCACGTTCAGCGAAACAGCATCTGTTTTCTGGCTTTCAATCACATTGCTGTACCTGTGTAGAAGTTCCGTGAACAAGTCATTTTCTTCCTTCGTGAAATAAGCTTTGCCCGGCATGACAAATACACACACACGCAAAACAAAGCACACGCAGAAAAAAAAAGCGACACCCAACCAACCAAACTCAGATGCTGCCATAGTTGCTAGACTGAGTTTGCTTTCCTGAAATATGCATCATATTTGAACTATTTTTACGTTAATAACCAAAGAAATGAAACTTATGCCCCGGTATAGAAGTACAAATGCAATTTTAACAGTCCTGGCTCTTTACCTTGACAATTCACTACAAATATTTTGCATGTTTTGTGAGTAATCCCGAAACCAGAAGCCTCTAACGTTACACTTCCTTTGGTGAGTGCTCCTTCCGCAGGGAAGGCGAAAGGAAGCTTTTAGAATTCGCAGTGGCCTTCCGAGGGCGCCTAACGTTTAGGTAGCATGGAGGACTCCTTGCGGAAAGTAGGGAAATTGTCTCAGGTTAGGAGCATTTCAGAATCCGGCCCTTGGTTCTTTCCAAGCGATCCCGAGGCAGCGCTGTCTCTGTTCAGACAATTCTATCGCATGCCTGCCATACACTATACATAACATCAAAATCATGGAGAGAATTTAAAAAATTGCTGTTCGTTTTATTTATTCTAAGTTTAAGCACACCGATTCCCTTACACATTCAATGGTGGCAAACGACATTCCCTTCCTCAAAACACGGAGGCAGGTGCTTCGCTTGAACTTCCTACAGCAAGTAATTAATCGTGAATTATCCTTAGAACCTTCGGTATACGTTACGCCTTTCTCCACAAGGCGTACACGTCATGATCGCACATATGCATTAACGCCTCATTTCGCCAGCACAAATATATACAAATTTTCTTTCTTCCCCAGAACAGTGTTCGAGTGGAACTCCCGACCGGTGATGTATTAAAACCTTCCCAGTGAAGTGATAACTCATATGTCCTCTGTTATGCATATTTATTTGTGTTTATTGTATAGTATTTATATTTCTATATTTGCATTTTCTTTTTTTGCTTGCCTTGTTTCCAGTTTGCCTTGTACGCTTGAGTACTCTTCCTGCAAAGGACCAATGTGTGGTCTGCAGTATGTTATAAATAAAAAAAATCCTAATCTCATGACAACCTGTGATTCTCTGTCATCCTCTACTACGCTTCTCTTCGTTCGGTAGCGATTCTGTAGCTCTACAAGACTACCCGTTATCTGACTCAAGCTTTAGACGATTCCTTCTCGTCAACTTAATCTGCTAGAATACCAGCTGTACGCTCTCGACTCTAAACCCCGCAGATACCTTTCTGAGTCCTAATGTCGCATGCCTGTGTTCACCTTACCATCACTTTTCTCTCAAGCTTATTTGCTGCCACACAAGTTTTTGGCCAGTGTCCTGACACTGACAGAGTGCGATGATATATATTTTTATGTTCAAGTACGTCAATTAAATTACCGCTCTTAGGTACAATGTGACTAACACTTGATGGCTGCATGGAATAAAATTAAGGAAAACATAACTTCCTTTGTTCAATTTCGTAGGCAAAATTTACTTGGGGTGAGGCACTAGGTAAAAATTGTTCTGTTACCTGATAAAAAGTTATTCTGAACTTTTTTGGGAACCTAAGCGGTAGCCGATGCCGCCATGCCCGATTACTTGAACATACCACTTGCTTAAATAATTTAATCAAACAGACAAACTATACCCAGTCACGGCGAACAATTCACAATGAATGGGTAGTTGTGCCGTTCCTACAAAATTGGGAATAAATTTCCCTCATTCACTCATTCATTCATTCATTCATTCATTCATTCATTCATTCATTCATTCAATCAATCATTCCTGCTGCTAGACAAGAGAATGCAACTTCGATTCTTGGCCACAGCGGCCGCACTCGTGGGGATAAATGCAATAAATTTCCTTGGCAGTCGAAATCATTGCAGATAGCCCCCTCTCTATCAGCCCCCACTCGCCTCACTTGCTTACGATACATCCAACAGCCCGTGTGCTGCTTTGAAGAGCTAAGTCACACTAATTCAATTCGGCGACGACATAGAACTCACTCGGATTGTTTCGTTGCCGTAGTTGTAGACAGTCGCGAGCACTTCGATTTGCTCATTGCGCACCACTTTGTAAGGCAACGCCACCTGCAGGAAGACCGGCTGGAAGACGCCCACCTCCCTTGGTTCGGGAACGCACACACCGCCAGAGGGCGACACGCTCACTGCCTGCACCGACCACGTGGTGATGCTGTGAGGAAGGCTCACCACGATGTCTGCCACGCCCTTCGGACTGCACCGAGAGTAGAGCGTACAAGAGTAGCCGAAAGAGAGAATTCAGGGCTGCGCTAGAGGGAGCGAATTAATGCTGAAGGTAAAGCCAGACTATTTTACACAGACTTACAAAACAGAAAAAAAGTTGCAAGACTGCTGCAAGTGTTTACGTGAATGTTTAAGCATTAGTTTAAGCGTTAGCTCTAGTGCAGGCTAGGTGTTCTCACTCCCGATCTCGAGAATAGTGAATCGCTTGAGGGCCTGAAGATCCTGCTTTCTCTATGACATGTCAGTGTAATGGATGTCTTATGGCATTCTAGTTTTAAAGTGCTACGCTCCTCTGCAATGCTCCAATGCTCATCTTTCACATACACTGTCAAAGAAGGACGATGACCGTGTCAAAGGCCTCATAATGGGGTGTCAGGAGCACCTGCTCCTGACACCATGATGTAAAACATTATCTCGTTAAGGAGACGCTAGGGCAAATGCTCACGTCGCCAACGACTCGCGAAATAAAAGACAAGGCATGACCACGACCCTGCAAGATTGTCACGATTAACAAAATGAGCGATAAATTAACAAAACTGATGCCGACCGCGGACCTACCCAATGATTTGTTCATCGAAAAGCCACGTTTCCCGGAAATCCTTGCGGATTGGAGAAGCCAGAGGCAGGACATCGTCATCTTCATCTACCTTGTCAAAGGAAGGCGTCGGCTTGATGCGACTTTCGATGCCCGGGTTAAGAAGCGCAGGGTCGTCCTCTCCTGCATGAGCACATAAACCAGTTCAGCTTTCCCGATCGTGCATGCGTTGTGTATGCGCATGTCTGTGTATGTCTATGTGTCTGTGTACTTGTTTGTTTGTTCGTGTGCTTGCGTGTAAGCAAACGAAAGGGAAGGAGGGCATGTGCGTTTATATTGCAGGTAAATTACAATCAGAGCAGTTTGCAGCTGCAAAAGGGTAGGTTTGCAGCAGGAAAGTAACGTTTTACAGGGACTATATGCACCAGCTAATTTCTCGCAAGAAAATTGATGTCCAGTAAAGTGACATAGGGCAGCGTTAGAACGATCAGTTGTTTGTTTCAAGGTCCTTTTTCACTACAATTCATTAGTACAATCTACATAAGTGCATAGAAAAACAACATTAACATCAAAATATACCATCAGTTGTCAATATTTCTTCAAGTTGGTTTTCTACTATCTCAACTTCAATGCGAGCATATATATATATATATGAGATGCTTTTTTGTTATGTCATTTTACGTACATAGCGGCCATGCACGTCTGGAAGAGGGCTGAGCGAAACAAGCTAAATGCCATGATAAGGAGGGGGATCAAGAGCGCACTAGGACTACCCAACTACACACGCACCGACCGACTCCTGCAGTTGGGTATTTATAATACCTTGGAAGAAAGTGCAGAAGCACAAGAAAGCGCACAGATTTTCAAGACTCTCCGGCACCAGGGCGGGCAGACGACTCCTAACAGAGATGGGCCTCCGCCCGGGCGCGGTCGAAGACGCCTACCAGGGCCTTCCGAAAGAGCAGAAAGACAACATCTTCATAGCCCCCGCCCTGCGCAATATGCATCCCCAGCGCAACGTAGAAAGAAGGAAGGCCAGGGCGGTGGCTCTCCTATGCCGCGCAACAAAACTCCCTGGCGGCAGATGCTTCGTTGACGCGGCCCAGTATGGCAACAGCAACAATTTCACGGTAGTGTCGATCAACCACAGGGGTTCGACCATTTAACGCTGCTTCGGTACAAAGCACATAGCATGCGGCCGAGCAAGTGGCCATTGCCTTGGCCCTCCTGGACGACAAACATTCTAATATATTCAGCGACTCCAAGGCCGCCATCCGTGCCTTCAGCGTTGGCGCTGTGTGTAAAGAAGCCTGTCACATCCTCAACGGCAAAAGCATCGCCATCCACACTCTCATGTGGTTTCTCGCTGACATGGGATCCATCATGGAAGGCCCCACAAACCTCAATGAGCTGGCCCCCTCCAAGGCACGAGGTCTCGCTTTCCACGACCATGGACACTACCCTGCCAGCCCACAGTGGTGGAGAATAGAGATCAACCGACCACATACAATGAAATTACACAGCACTTTTATCTCAGCAGGAGAGACTCACCCCTTCCTCACAAGAAGTTAGAGTGCAGGCATTGACCCTCAGATTATTGAATACAGGCTCGTATCCCAGCCCGGCTTTATTTCACAAGCTTTATCCCAACACTTATGCCAGTAGTTCTTGCAGGCACTCCATCCATCCACTGCATCCATCCATCCAACCGGGTATCTGCCTTTACGAAAAAGTTATTATACTACATTGCAGCGCTACCACCGCAAATATTGTGAAGGCTTATGGACAAGCGAGCCATCCTGTTTAAAAGTTAATGTAGCCTATTATTGTTATAAGTCTGCAAAGAAACCTCACCTAAGCATGCTTCAGCCACTTTTATTGGACAACGATGTTCTCTTGATGGCCTCGGCACACAAGAGTGCCAACTTCTGCCTACCATTGTGCCATGGCAATTGAGCCTTAAGAAGGCTTGTTAATGCACGGCAATGTCCAATACTTCAGAAATAATATACATTGTAGTGGAGAGGAATGCTCGGTGCTGCACTCACATCGCCAGTATCTAGGGGAGCGCGAGCACGAAATTACTTCCGCTGCTCTGGTTAAAAAACGCTGCCAATGCTTCCTTCTGTCCTCGTGTCATGCCCTTCGTTCGCTTTTAGAATATATATATATATAATGCACTGAATGCATCGGGAAGTGGGCATAGTGCTGGTGTGCTGGTGCACGAGGAGACGACGACGAGAAGTGCTGGTTTCCTCGTTACAATATAGTGCTAAGATCCTTCTGCTAAGCGAACACCCCCGTTGCATTTGGTGGAGCTGCTGGGTTTCTCTATGATATCCTGGAACTCCGCAGTCGAACGCTACCACCAGCTATTGCAATGGACGAACCGGGACCGTCCCAGGCTGCTGCTTCCGTGCCCACCGCCATCATCTGTTCTGGCGTCATCCGGCAGCGCGATCCGGCTACATTTAGAGCACAGACGACCACGACGTGGAAGACTGGCTCGCCGAACATGACTGTGTAAGCGCCTATAATAAGTGGGACGGCCGTGCCAAGCTCACAAATGTCATCTTTTACTTGATTGACGTGGCAAACCTATGGTTCCGCAATCATGAAGCCGATTCTACCACCTGGTCGGCTTTCACGACAACTTTGGCAGAGGTATTCGGCCGTCCCGCCATTCGCCAGCTTCGCTCTGAGCAGCGCTTGCGTGGTCGAGCTCAACGCCAGGAGGAGACCTTCACCAGTTATATTGAAGACGTGCTCTCGCTATGCAAGCGCGTCAACTCATCTATGGATGAAGCTGACAAGATCAAGCACGTCATGAAAGGCATGGATGACCATGCCTTCCAGATACTCGTTGCGAAGGGTCTACGAACGATTGCCGAGGTTGTACAGCTTTGTCAGCAGTACGACAAGCTGTGCAAGTAGCGTGCCTCAACACGCTACTTCCACAGCTTTCTATCTATCTGTCTCCGTTGGATTTTGGCCGCGAAGCTGCCGACATCTCTGCTTAAATGCCAGAGATAAAGCAGTTCATCCGTCAGGAAGTCGCACGCCAACTCTCTCTGGCGAAGAGCACATCCAAGCCGTCGACAACCTTGGCTCCTTCGCTTCGCCACGTCATTCAGACGCAAGTAGCCGCGGCGCTTCCATCTGCCCCTCCTCCGCAGCCTGCAGCCTGACCGCGAACGTACACTGACGTTGTCACCCGGCCTTACGCTCCTCCAGCTCCTGATGCCTACCGGGCCGCCCACTGGCACCTTCCATGTGCCGCCGCCACCTTCACACCCGATTGTCGTCCCTTACTCGGCCGCTGGAGCCCCTGTCGTCAACCCGTGGCGTACATCTGACGGCCAATATGCTATTTCTGCCATTTTCCGGGCCACGTAGCACGATTCTGCTGCCGTCGCAACCACCGTTTACCTGACAGTGGGGGCGCCTCAAGCTACAGGCCTGCTCGACTTCCGCGTCAGGACCCATCTAGCCTTCCTCCAGACTCATCTTACAGTCGCCTCCCTTTCTATGCACGCCGGTCACCTTCCCCACGTCGCCGATCCATTTCCCCGATGGTTCGCCGACCCAGCCCAGCCCGAGAGGAAAACTAACAGTCACAGTTCCAGAGGCAAGAACTGCGTTTACGTCGAACATTTCAAGGCCTCATTCTGCCCCGGCGAACGAAATTAAACTGTCCGTAGATAGCGTCACCGTACACGGACTTTTCGACACCGGAGCCGCAGTTTCTATTATTAGTGAGAAGCTTTGCCGCGATTTGAACAAAGTAACCATTCCCCTTACCTCTCTTTCTCGGCGTACGGCAAACTCGCATCGCATTCAGCCTTCAGCGTCGTGCACAGCCCGGGTTGTCATTCAAGGCGTTATTTATGTTATAGAATTTGTCGTCCTATCTCGTTCCTCACGACGTTATTCTTGGATGGAATTCTTGGACGTTATTCTTGGATGGATCTGTCAATCAAGCTCTTATCGACTGCGCTCGTGCCGAACTTACGATATCAGTGCCGTGCTTCGACCCTGACGACCATTCTTCTCCAAAAGTTGTTGCAGCCTCCGACATCGATATCGCACCTTTCTCCGCCACTCTGGTTCCTGTGTCATGCAACTCTGCTGAGAACTCATCTGTTCTGCTTACACCATTGGCCACTTGTGCGCGCCGCCAGAACTTTCTGCTTCCGTTTGCTGTCGTCACTTTTTGCGACGGTTCTGCTGCCCTTTACGTGTGCAATCTGTTCGCCTGCCCATCATCCCACTCCGCGGCGAGTGCCCGGGTACCACTGAAGCTTTCGATAGCGTTCTCCCAGCGACCATGTTTGGTGATACGGCATGACTTCCGATTTGTTCCGTCACTACTCCCACCGCGGCTGATGCCCCCGTAGACATCTTCGCTTGTGCCGTCAACGCAGAACTCACACCTGCACCGCACACAGAAATCGTCAAGCTCCTCCAACGTTCTCGTTTCTCATTTGACATTGACCAACCATCCTCGGGCCAAGTGTCCGCAGTTGTTCACCGTATCGACACCGGTCAACAAACACCATTGCGCCAGTGTCCGTATCATGTGTCGGCTGCTGAACGCCGTATCATCGACCAGCATGTTGACAACATGCTGGAGCGTGGCATCATCCAGCCCTCTAACAGTGCCAGGGCATCTCCGGTTGTCCTCTTTAAAAAAAAATGGCTCCACTCAGTTCTGCGTCGACTATCACCGCCTTAACCGAATAACGCGCAAAGATGTCTATCCTCTGCCGTGCATCGACGATGCCTTGGACTGTCTGCAGAGAGCGGAATTCTTTTCCTCGCTGGATATGCACTCCGGGTACTGGCAAGTGCCAATGGCAGAGGCCGATCATCAAAAGACAGCCTTCATAACGCCTGATGGGCTATATGAATTTACTGTCATGCCGTTGGGCCTCTGCAACGTGCCTGCCACTTTCGAGTGAAAGATGGACACCATTCTTCGAGGGCTGAAGTGCAAAACGTGCCTCTGTTATTTAGATGACATGGTTTTTTTCAACCGACTTTGTGTCGCACCTCATCCACCTCGAGCAAGTACTTGCGTGCCGCTCCACTGCAGGACTGCAATTAATTTGAAGAAATGCCACTTCGGCACTCGTACGCTTACTATTCTCGGCCATGTAGTTTCAAAAGACGGTATCCTCCCGGACTGAACAAAACTTAGCACCGTATCCGAGTTCCCTAAACCAACTACCATGAAAGAGCTTCGCAGCTTCATCGGCCTGTGCTCATATTTCCGACGCTTCGTCCGTAACTTTGCCTCCATCATTGGCCCCTTGACGCAGCTTCTCACCGGCAGTTCTGACCTATCAACCTGGTCCCTGGCGTGTGACGACGCATTCTAAGAACTGCGACGCGTTCTCACCTCACCTCCAGTACTGCGACACTTCGATCCCTCTGCTCCAACTGAGAATCATACGGACGCTAGTGGTGTCGAGCTCGGCGCTGTTCTTGCACAACGCAAGGATGGCTTCGAAGAGTACGTCGTCGCGTATGCCAACCGCATCCTTACCAAAGCCGAGGCGAACTACTCAGTTACTGAGAAGGAACGTCTGGCCATCATTTGGGCTATCAGCAAGTTGCGTCCTTATGTGTACGGGCACCCATTTGACATCGTGACCAACCATCATGCCCTCTGCTGGTTATCTTCACTAAAAGATCCAACTGGTCCGCTTGCCCGTTGGGCATTGCGCCTACAAGAGTACGACATCCACATTGTTTATCGCTCAGGCCGAAAGCATTCAGACGCAGACACTTTATCCCGGTCACCCCTGCCCTCTGGTCCTGTCCACTCGTCTATTTCCACCTGCGGTGCCTTCGCCCTCAACATTTCCGACATGCCATCAGAGCAGCGCAAAGACCCATGGATCTCTTCGCTTATTGACTTCCTGTCTAGCCAGTCGCCAGCATCGATCTCTCGGACGCTTCGTCGCCAACGCACTTCATCATTCAGGATAACCTGCAGTTCCGCCACAACAACAATTCGTGCGGCCGCAAGTGGCTGCTTGTTATACCTCGACACCTCCGCTCCGACATCTGCGCCACGTTCCACAACCCACAATGCGGCCACCCTGGTGTATTAAAGACATACTCTCGCCTCCAGCTTCGGTTCTACTGGCGCGGTATGTACCATTTCGTTCGCCAGTATGTCTGGTCATGCCACATATGCGAACGACGCAAGACACCACCTCAACATGCCATCGGCCCTTTGCAACCTTTAACATGCCCCGCGCGTGCGTTCGACCGCGTCGGCATTGACCTGTACGGTCCGCTTCCTAACACTACAAGCATCAACCGCTGGGTTATTGTTGCTTCGACCATTTCACGAGGTATGCTGAAACTTCAGCCCCAGCATCTGCCACAGCAAAAGAGGTCGCCAGTTTTATCCTTCAAAACCTGATTTTACGCCATGGAGCACCTCGAGAACTACTGAACAACCGCGGTCACGTTTTCCTCTCAGATGTCATTTCAGCATTACTAAATGAGTGTTGCACCATTCACCGCACTACCACGGCATATCATCCTCAAACTAATGGGATGACAGAACGTTTCAACCGCACCCTTGGTGACATGATGGCCATGTATGCTTTATCTGACCACTCGAATTGGGATCGCATCGTCACCTACGCTTACAATACCGCCACACAAAGCACCACTGGGTTCTCCCCTTTCTTTCTCCTTTACGGACACGAACCTTCATGCACTATGGACACGATTCTACCTTACCGGCCAGATGCTTCGGAGTGGACGACTGTTTCTAGAGCAGCTGCTTATACCGAAGAATGTCGCCAGCTCGCTCGTTCGTTCACATCCCAGGACCAGTAGTGCCAAAAGCTTCGCCAAGATTCATCCACTAAGGCTACGTGCTTTGCGCCTGGCTCGCTGTTCTGGTTGTGGGTGCCCTCTACTCCTCCAGGCCTTTCCTCCAAGCTGCTCCCCAAGTACCACGGTCCTTATCAGGTACTGAAACAAACATCCGCGGTCAACTACCTCATCGAGCCAATCGAAACGCCTTCCGACGAGAAGTGCTGGCTTCCCCGTTACGATATAGCGCCAACCTGTTTAAGCCTAACGCTACAACCTAAACTAGTGACTCATCTGCTAGGCAAACACCCCCATTGCAATGTGTGTATATATATATATATATACGGTTTACTATGTGCGTTACTTGGGTGATTTGTTCATGGAGTATGTGTAAGGTATGTGGCCTAGTACACGTAGTCTGTCTACTCTTGGAATAAGGTTGCCATTATGATGCAATGTGATGGTTGGTGGAATACCGGCCGTATTGCGTTTTTTTAATACAAGCAGATGTGCCGGCTCTTCAGATGCACAGGTGAATCATCCGGCTGTTGCATACTCTTGTACTGTATTTACTGATGCCTGTAGTACATATTGAATAATGCCGTCTGACCCTGTGCTCACCCAGATTGTTACATCAGTGTACAAGGTGCGCTGCACGTTCGAAAGTTTGTTGAAGAGAGGTGGTAACTTTGCCATCGCCACGTTGAACAGAGTGGGTGAAACGACCGAACCCTGGGGAGTCCCTCTGCCAGAAAGTTTTATGATACAGTCGAACCCCGCTACAACGAACGTCGCTTCAACGAAATTTTCGCTTCAACGAAATATTTCCAATTCCCCGTCAGCTCGCTATACAAAGTAATGGAACAAATTTCTCATCACAACGAACCATTTTTGGGGCGCGTTTCCGCTTCAACGAAATTTTTGCTATGCGAAGCTCGATTTAAAAATATATCTTACAATAAAACAAGCATATCGCCGCCCATCTATGTACTTCCATAGGCCCACGCTGCTTTGTTTCGCTAAACATTCGCTGGACCAAACTAATCCACTCACTGAAACGCACATGATCACCGCCATAGCTTGGTGTTGATGACTATCGGGCTGGCTGCCTTGCGACAAGGCGCGGGGGCAAGCTCCCGTTTTCTTCCAATCCAATTCAGAGCCGCAACCAATCCGTTACCAAAGGACGCAGCAGCCTGGCAACAGCAGCGCGTTTGCCCTAGTTTTTTTCACTCGTGCTTGTGCTGCTAGTGCGCTGTAATGAATGCGAGCATGGCGACTTCATCTAGAAAGCGGAAGTTCCTCTCGCTTGAAGAGAAGGCACGGATTATCAGCGCGGCATCCAGTGGCAGGAAAAAGGGAGATGTTGCAGCGGACTTCGGCATCTCACAGAGCACGCTGTCAACGATCTTGAAGTCGAAAGACGCGATAGCGCAAGCTCTTTCTTCGGGGACATCCGCGAAGCGGAAAAAGCTGACGCAAGCGGCTCATGAGGACCTTGAGAAGGCTCTGTACACGTGGTTCCTCGACGTGCGCGCAAAGAAGATGCCGGTCAGCGGAAACATGTTGCAGCAAAAGGCACTTGGCTATGCCTGTATGCTGGGCATCAATGATTTCAAAGCCAGCTCAGGGTGGCTGACCCGTTTTAAGGCCAGGCATGAAATCGTCGCTAAAGTGCTGTGTGGGGAGTCGGCCTCATCAGACGCCGACGCTGCATCTGCTTGGGCATCAGCTACTGTGCCGGAATTAATGGAGAAATATGCCACATCAGACATATACAATGCCGATGAAACGGGACTTTTCTTCGAGCTCCTCCCCTCCAAGACGCTTCACATGAAGGGCCAGCCATGCAGCGGAGGGAAGCATAGCAAAAAGCGTGTGACTGTGCTCCTGTGCTGCAACATGGACGGGTCTGACAAGCGCTGCCCACTGGTGATAGGCAAAAGTGCGAAGCCGCGGTGCTTCAAAGGTGGCAAGAGCCTGCCCGTCAAATATGTTGCCAATAAGAAGTCTTGGATGACACGGGCCGTTTTCAAAGAGTGGCTAACCGCTTTCGACCGTGACATGACGGCAAAGAAACGTAAGGTTTGTTTGCTCATCGACAATTGCTCAGCGCATAACGTTGAAGACGTTCAGCTTCAAAGCGTGGAAGTAAGATTCTTCCCGCCGAATTGCACGGCTTTAATCCAGCCGCTGGATCAAGGTATCATCAATAGCGTTAAAAGCGCTTATCGACAGCGACTGATTCAGCGGCTGGTGTTAAACATCGACACCGGTCGGGCAATCGAAGTGGATTTGTACATGGCTGTACAGATGGTCTCAGCAGCGTGGACGGCAACCAGTCGCAGTATCATCTACAACTGTTTTGTGCACGCCGGCTTTCACTCCGATGCTCAACTGGCAGCGAACTCCACGTCGGACGAGGAAGGCTGCAGTACAATTGCTCCACCCTCCACAGAGGCCAATGCGGCATGGGCAGCCCTTCAGGACTCCGGAGATGTGCCGGCCGATGTTCACATCGGCGACTACATCGCTGTTGACAGTGAAGTGCTAGCTCACGAGGAGCTGAGTGACGAAGCTATAATTGAGGGCGTTCGCCACAACGACGCATCATCGGATGATGACAGCGACGCGGAGGACTTAGCACCACCACCTGCAATAAAAGTGATGGATGCTTTTGATGTGATCCGCAGATTTTTCGGTGCTCACGATGACGACGTCGCGATGCAACTGTTCACCGAGTGCGAAAGCCGCGCCACTGCACTCGTGGCAAAAAAAAAGAAGCAGAAGAAGCTGACCGACTTCTTTGGAAATAAATGATGTTTTGGGACTATGTGGTCCAACCTGACAGTGTTTTTGGCCTGTTTTCGCCTCAACGAAATTTCGCTTTAACGAAATTTTTCGCGCGCCCCGTCAGTTTCGTTGTAGCGAGGTTCAACTGTATATCGCCTAGGCCGATGGTGGCCGTGTGGTCAGATAAAAAGTCTCGGACATAATCATAGATACGTTCTCCGCATCGGGAGGATGCAAGATTGCTTAGAATGAGGTTATGTGAGATGTTGTTAGCGTCTGGGCACGTGGGAGTAAAGAGTTTTAGAATAGGGCTTTGCATTTGCAGATTGCATCTTGCGCTTGCAGCACCACTAAGGCGTCAAAGAAAAGCTATCTCAAATAATTAAGTAAAATATACCATTTTATGATGAGAAGAGTACTTTTGACATTCCAGTTTCCACGTTAGATTACAATTTAGAGGTTCTTCTATTAGCAGCAAGCAATTTGTTGCACTTAGTTTTGAGTAAAGAACTTTACGTGCCTTCATCAGCCAAGCTAAGCCATGTTACACCTACGATCCATGAAATCGACAATGAAATTCAGAATCAGTGGCGTCTAATGAATCAAACTTCATAAAACGTGTTAGTTGAGAGAAAGTGATAACCAGTCACTTCTCCTGGCTCGCGAACTTTATGCGTTTTCCCGAATCGAACCCAGTTTGGTGCTAGGTTAGAGCCGTCACTTCGATGGGTGTCGCCATGTTTGTTGGCGCAACGCTTTTGGGGCTCCCACAAAATCAGGGAAATAACGTGCCGGACGCAAAACCCAAATGCAGTTTGCTCCTCGCGCATGTGCAGTGGCGTTGAAGCTAAGCTACTTCTTGGGGGTCCCAAATGCTTCGGTCTCCTATTCTAAAACTCTGATGACCGTGAACACGTAAAAAAAATTGCATACAACGGGAACTGTGAACACACTTGTTTGCCACCACCAGTACAACTACCACCACGTCATCACTTTCATATCATGCACTGGCTGTTGTCTTCTTTGGGTGTCGCATAGCAAAATTATTTTTGTTGTCATAGCCACAGAAACTCATTCGTAAAAGCAAAATTCTAATCATAAAATAGTTATTTTGCTCCTTTTTTGAGCACTATATCTGAAGGCCAGCACAGCGACTTAAAATTAGACATCATTTGAATAAATTTCAAGAAAGGCGCTTCTATTAGGCACAACAATGCATGGTTAATGCATGCACGTCACCTTAAGGTCGTGGGCATTCTCGTGGTTTTCGTGAAGTCGCGTGACAGAGAGGCAAAGTGAGCAAGGAAAGAAAAAAGATTTTTTTTTACCAATCACAAAGTGCTAATAGCGATAATTAAACAGGAACGCATTGAAACAACTTTGCATTATAGAGACCCCGCATTGCACAAATTCTTAACAAAGGCGGTCTACCAATAGAAAACAGCACTTCGGAACTAAAAGGTTTGTGACTTTGGCCCATGTCCCTGAGCAAAAACCGCCCTAACGTACGGGACCTCTGTAACAGTATGGACAACTGGGCTAGCTGGTTTACTTGCATCTTGAAACCGTAAAAGCACACAAAGACTGTCTATCTATCTATAAAAACCCATAAGCTCGATATGCCCTTCATCATTCCCGAAAGAAGCACTTGGAAGAACGTAATCTCTAGGTATCTCCAAAAAAACCTGGAGTGTTTAACTATCCTTGATCCCTATCGTGTAATCGATTCCGAAGCAGTGGTAAAGTTTTTAAAACAGATAATGCCAGTAGATGCAATTCATTTAGTGTCGATATCGAAGATCTGTATTACTCTATACCTCATGATGATCTAATGGCTTGGGTGAAAGAATGTATCACGGTCGATAATGATGAACTTTCTTTTAGTCTAAAAAGTGCAACCCCGGTTGCAAGCTCTCTCGAGTTGCTGAGCTCTTACCAAAATTGTACGTACGTATCTTAGGGGAAGGGAGAACTTTACGTTCAGCGTTCAGGTATTTGCATAGGATCGCCAGCTGCTCCAATCATAAGTGAATTTTTTTAAGAAAGCTCGATAGAGGGCTACAGCCTGATCTATCAGGACTAGTAACTAATGTGTTCGGATATGTAGACGATTTTCTGGTCTTAACTTGTTCCATTAATCCAACATGGGACGTTGTAAACATTTTATATGTTTTCAAGGAAAGCTGCATGAAATAAATTTTTCTTTTGAATCACCACAGGATAACCAATTACAATTCCTTGATCTAAGACCAGTCTTTCAAAAGCTTCATGCCTGCTGGTATTACCGACCCAGTTCTATTAAACCTACCCTTAACTATCGGTCGGACCATTCATAAATTGTAAAGAAGGAATAATAAAGACCAGCATACGTACCGCATTGAAAAAATCATGTCAACACGTTGAAAACGAGCTTTTACAACCAGATCGACAAGCTTGAATCAGCAGGTTATCCTCAGAATGCCATTAAATCAGCACGCACTAACACTTCAAAAGAAATAAAAACAAAAGATTACAGTCAGATCACCGGGGCAGATCGTCGTAAAAACAATAAAATAGCCGTCGCTCTGTACCTACATAGAACATCGCACGAGTTACAACATATAGACACCAGGTATAAGGTTGCGGTTCTTTTTTCAGTGAACAAACTTCAGAAAATTTGTTCGTGCATTCGCAGGAAGCCATCGCAATACAATATTAAGCAAACCGAAAAACTTGTAGATCATGCACTGGGTATAGTATATACATGTATGATCCCGTTTAAGTGCGGTAAGGTTTACGTAGACCAGTCTGGACGTTGCGTCAACGTGTGGCTAAGAGAGCATCTGGCAGCGTACTATCCATCAGGTACGACACATCTAGATGCCCACTGTAGGGATTGCAGCTGTTATCCTGTTCTCGAAGATACTCAGGTTACCTTCAAGAGCACTAACCAGCTAACTCTTATAATGGCAGAGGCCTTCCACATAAAGAAAAGAGGACATAACTGTGTCAGCCGCCCCTCGGTCTTGCTACATGAGAAGGAATTCAAGTTTCTTGATTGTTACTTTCTTTAAAATTTTAACCCGTGATCCCTGACATGCATGCGCAGTCGTCATAGTTTGTTTTTGTGTGCATATATTGGTTTTGTTTCAATAAAAATATTTCCTTTGCGAGTAAGCACCTCGTCCTGTCCGTTCTCCTCGTTCTCGTCTTTGTACGCTCTTACAGTTTCAAGATACAGTACCTCCATGACATCATACTAACGCATCCGCGCTGCGGCTCGGTCATGGTCATTTCAAATGGAAACTTCGCCTTTCGTTTGCTCCGCTAAAAACCAACCTCTCTTGCCCAAATAGATGCAAATATTCTTGCAAGGTCTACATATTTTAACCAATCAGACAACCTTTGCATTTCTCTATTGTGTCCCTTTAACATTGTCTTGCTAAAAGTAAACTTGCACCGTCTTCTTTTTCCAGTAGTGACTGTGATGGCAGCGCCACGGAATCTTAGACATGTCACTCAGTGCAGCATGTTCATAGAGAAGTTGCAAAGCCTGACGTCATGAAGAGGAGAAGCGACACAGCGGGACGTCGGGAAGATGCGGTGTGAAGTCATTGTGAGCTCATGATGCTCCGCATCTTTTTTTTCTCTCTTCATGATGTCAGGCTTTACAGCTTCTTTCATGAACAGACTGCAGAGCATAGCGTCACAAAGGTGCAGAGGCGCTGCCGTCACATTCACCACAGGCCCCCCCAACAAAGCTCACAAACTCTACTGGCCTTAACGTTCTGACCTGCAAAAATAATAGCCCCATCCAAATTTAAAGCACTTTCGTAATAATAATTGTTTGAATCAGCAACCAGCGAAGAGGAGACGTGTCAACGTAGTCATCGTGCACTTAGCAGGTGCAGCGTCCACATGTTTACACCATGCAACTTGTCTCACAGCGGTGGTAACGACAAATCCACACTTCACCGCAGCCATACTCACGGGGGCGGCTTGGCCGCATGACGCTAAAAACGAGGGGGCCTTCGTCAAGCTTGTGTGAGCAGCATTCCTCGAAGGCATCTGCACACTGCTCGCCCTTCTGTCCGCTGATGTAACGCCGCACGATTGAAGATCTATTAATGCAGCTCCGTCCGGCCCAGTCTCGCTTCATTCCCAGGGAGCAGCACTCTTTCAGGAACGGGTCCACTGCATACTTCGACACTGCGAATACCAAGAGTTTACAGGAAACGTGGTTGAAGCGAGGGAGTGGTTGAACAAGGGAGGCCTCAGCCTGGAGCCGATATTTCACCAAGAGGGATTTATCTCCATCAGGGCGAAGACAAATGTTGTCGAATAACCCAGGTGGAGACATATCATGAAAAGCCAATAAACAAGAATGCCAAGGGGAAATTACCTGTATGTACTAACTGAATTAAAGAAATGATAAATTAATGGAACTGAAAGTGGACGAAAAGAAACTTGCCACAGGTGTGGAACGATCCCGCGTCTTCGCATTACGCGTGCGAGCATCGCAGGTCCTGATGAAGACCCTGACAATGACAATCTCGTTTCTCGAAAGACACATACAGAGGCGGTGTAAATAGCCTGAGAAGAAAAGTCCATTTGTCAAAACGCTGGTTCTACCTGAGGCTTCCCTTGTTCACCCCCAATTATTCAATTCAACTCTGCTTGTGAAGCAACAGGCACCCTAAGAAACCTAACGAACTGCTGTCGAGTCCTCTCGCAGAAGAAACGTCCCGTCCTGTATTTCACTTCAGATATACTTCTAATACTCCTGCTATGTTATATTACCCATTGCCATTGCCCTTTTTTATGTACCTTGGATCACCCAGCGACGCAGCAACGCGCAGACCCTAAAGTCAGCCACTCTCAGCCAACACCTTGGTGGCAGCTGCGACAGTTGAGGAAAATAACGATGGGCAGCGCGTGCTCAATGCGCAGGCACGACACGGCAGTTCGGTTCTAGAAGCCTGCTACGCTGGCCCTCTTGTGCTGGCATTCTGCTGCGACCCTCGGTTCCCCGAAGTAGTGACGCAATCATGATTCGAACACGCAACCTTCCGATCTGAAACTTCTGAACTCGCAATCCAACACACTCGTAAGCAGTTATGTTCAATATCCACCCCGAAATGGAGTTCATCGCATAGCGAACTGTACGGACATGGTTTATTCTTGTTCTAGCCATCAGCTTTCAAGAATATTTACAACAAATTTTACGTGGACCATTGCATCGTCGCAGCCTACAAAAACGTTGCGTGAAGTACGTGCTTAGAGTACCCCACATTCGCGTGAAATTCTAGGATGTAGCATCAACAAGGCAACCCACCATGACATGTTCCATCCTCATTTCTGCATTTAATCAAGTAAAAATTGATTTTACCACAAGAAAGATGAGGAGGCAGTTACTTTGTTGACATGGATGTGATTTCGTTGGCATCTAACTGCAGTCTGCTGCTGGACATCTGGACTGAAAAGTACACTCACCGGAGGGTGAGGAATCAAGGTCACTTTTCTTCAGGAGATAAGACATCTTACCCATCAATCTTTTAATGAAGTTTGCTACTACTACCAGCACCAAAAGTGGGCTCTTCAAGTTCATAACATGTCAGCCCGCTATGAGAGCCATCAAGAAAAGCAATTGGTTTGCTGAGCTGGCTTCGCATCTAGGAGAAAATATTTTGCACTCGCTAGAGATGTCAGTGATTAGTGGAAAGTACATTTTAAACAGGGAGAGCGTGAATGCTCGATAATGGAGTAAAATATGAGATAATGAAGCAGCTGCAGCTGCAAAAAAAGGTGAACTGAGAGCTTCTCCAGCAGGCATAACTGCTCGTTTTATAATTAACCATGCTTTTGATGGCTTGGTACACTGGATGAACTGCGTTCACTCTATATGCAAAGTGAGCTTACACCATTTAGGTTAAATACAAGAAAATTAGCAGCAACTCCCACCAAAGCACTTACTCCGTGATGTCAGAATTATGTAACAGTGTCCGTAGTTTCAAGGAGGAATTCAGGATGTTCAATATTACCCCGGTTAATACGCAACAGTTTAAACCAGAAAAAAACGCCAAGTTACTTCTGTAAGATTATGTACCTAATCAACATTTTAGCCCTTTCAAGAGCTCCGGATTGGTCATTTTCAGGAATACTTTCGCTTGGCGTGACGTAAAGCACTGTGCACTGGGACTGATTGCCCCAACATACATCCTTTGGATGGATTGAAGAAATGAAATAACGATGGTGGGAGGTGTGCCATTTCTTTTTTTTTTTTTCGTCCCATTCACTTCCCCTGGCTCGGGCCCTTACCATGAATTGAGACTAACACTTCGAAAACCAACTGATTATCCGCGCAAGACCTATTACTTCTTAAAGGGCCCCTTATCTGGCGATATAGCAAATTTCAGTTACACGCTGGAACTTGTAATGTGCCCTCTAGGAAGCGTTCTGCCGCAAGAATTTTTCAAAATGGTTCATTATTGGCCGAGATAGAAATATTTTAGTGCCGCAAACCCATGATTTCAAGAGGTGAGGGCCACTGCCAAGAGAGACGCTCTCCACTCTCTCCGTCTAGCCTCCGCAAGCGAAATTCCTTCCTTGCGTTCTCCCATACCAGAGCTCGAAGATCGTGTGACGCATTCGTCAAGGGCACCGCCTTCATTTCTTTTTTTCTTCCTCGCTTTTTAGCTGCGCGACGCACTTTCATTGACGGCGTTGCGCGCGAGCTGTCGCGTTTGTCTCGTTTCACGCAGCACACGATTTTGTGCGCTGTGAACAAGAACATCTGACTAGCGGTATAAGTCAGTGCTGCATGAATAATGAGGCGCATGATCGTGCGCTGGAACACGGTAGAAAATGACAAACTTTCGTTGTTTGCGCGCGCGACTGAACGACGTGAGAACAAGCAGACAGAACGGATGGACATCTCTCTTGCTGCAGTGCGAAGTAAAACAAGAACACGGAGATATTCAGTTCGTGTGTTTTATTATTTCTCTAAGCTTTAATTCGTCCGTTAAAACAACAGATTACACAACTAACAGATGCTGCCCTCAATAATTCTCAAAGTCACGTGTCACTACAATCGACGTCACAGCAGTGCGATGTAGGTAGGCGCACTTGTGCGATATACGTCGACTATCTAACTGGGAGTGCGGCGCCCATGCGGAGAAGGGCAAACGGCGTTTGGTTCGATATTTCAGCTCCTTCCACACACATAGCGACGTAATACATAGCAGACGCTATCATTACCCCACATTGTATGCACGGCGCTTGTCAGCTCAAAATGGCCAGACCTGGTGAGGAGCCCTTTAACACTCACTTTTCTTTTCCACTTAAAGAACAAAATTTAACGCTGTGTCAGTTCTGCAATTTTAAGCACAAACTTCCAACAGGACACAAGTACTGAAGCATTCTTGTGGCGTGCCTCGCTTAGATGTGTTCGTCAATCTTGAACTTCTTGCGACCCTTTATATAAAAATGAATTCAGGCAGCCTATAGAAAGACCTTCCAACAGAACGACTGAATGGGACGTTTGTCGGCAAAAAGTGTACGGCCTTGTGCCTCCTTAAGTATCGACAATCAACAAATTTCTGAGAAAAACATCGGCAAGCACTCTGTAAACTTCCGAATAACCTTTTTTTGTGAAAAAACAATCACGAATTCAATGACTTACGTGCGCTGAGCTCCACTTCCCCAAGACTCCTCCGATGGCGAGACCGGCGTCGACGGCCAGTTTCTGAAAGTGTGAAACACCAGTAAAAGAAAATCGAACACCCGTGAATTCGTAAGATTTAATACGCGCACAATCTTTCAACACATTTTGACATTCGGTTTGGCATTCCTGGGAGCCAAATTAAGCTATAACTATGCTTACACTTGCCTTCACACGGCTCCTGAACGGCTTGTGTCGGCGGAACCGGTGGACGCATGCGCACATATATACGACATTACGCGTCCACTGTCACGCAAAGAACGACACGTGATGAAAGCATTCTCAGTTGCAAGTTTCGAAGTGCAATTACACATGCACTGCTTTTCTTTTTTTTTCTTGTGGCACCGCTTCCACGCTCTCTACACGAGCGAAAGCTGAGCGCAACACAGATCACCTGAATTCCCTCGAAGAGAGCGACGTCAAACAATCCTCCCCAATGCTGTAAGTGGCGTTGTTGGTGTCGCCACCTGGTGGTGTAGAGCTCAACCAGACAAATTTTTCAATTAAATTATGGTGTTTTCACGTGCCGAAACCACAATCTGATTATGAGGCACGCCGTAGTGGAGGACTCGGGATGCATTTTGACCCCTTGTGTTTCTTTAACGTGCATCCAAAGGTAAGTACACGGGTGTTTCAGCATTTCACCCCCATAAAAATGCAGCCGCCGTGGCCTGGATTCGATCCCGCGACCTCACGCTTAACAGCGAAACACTAAAGCCATTAAGCAACCACGGCAGGTTAAACCAGACAAGCACAAAGCTATTACTGCAGTGACCAATCGTGTTCTACTTGGCTGCCGGTATATATTTTCGGCGGCGGTGTTTTAGTGGACATGTGGCCTTTTAAAATGCATTTTTTTTTTACGACAAGGCTCGTGGAGCAGGAAAATATGTTTATAAGGCACTGTGGTTAGACGAAGCGTCACAATATATCGCTACCAGCGTCCAATTTAATCCAGTATCAAGCAAACGCCACTGAGTATACCGGCATACTGGACGCGCTAAAAATCTCAAGTGTCCCATGGTACAGTTACTGTGCATGGACCGGTTTATGACGTGAATGTCTTTGAACTGTTTGAAGTTTGTATCTAACGCATTTGATGCTAACATGTTAAATATTTCTTTTTATTTCGTTAAGCACATATAGTATAACATCACGATCCTCCAATTCCGTCGCCTATATTGGTTTCACCAATGATAAAAGTAACATCTCACCGATCTACTGAGAAACTTGATAGACATACACCAGCTAAGGACAAAGCTTTCTAGCGTGCGCAATAAATTGCAAATGCATTCGTTAATTCATTCAAGAGTATTAATTGCTTTTGCTCAAGTATGCAGTAGTTTACGCGAATAGAATTAAGGAAGCCCTCGAAAGCTATTTGAAGGCTTCCCGTTCAAACCTCTGAGGGGGTCGAGGGATCCGATGCAGGTGAGAGCTTCAGAAACTAAGTTTCGTGTGATCTCCTTCCTTTCGAATGCAAATCAGGTTCATACCATTTACGTGAACAACGTCCGGCGACTCCTTGCTGACGATGACAGTGCCGAAGTTGGACAATACATCCGCAGTCGTCTGACCACCCCCAGGACCATAGCCCATGTCGTGCGACTTTAACATCGCAAACAACTGTTGGGAAGAAAAAACAAAAAGATGCTAACTTAAACAAAAGCAAACAGTACAAAGTTTCGAAAAACCACGAAATTCGAACTGTCGTGTTTGAGATCTCAACATTTTCACATTGGGTTGTGGAGAATGCCACATAGTTCGAAAGCGACGGGATAATTTGGCCACTTACAGATTCCTCTCATGTTCCCGTATCGCGTGTTGCATGAGCGTTTTTTGCATTTGGCCCGCATCCAAGTGTGGCCACCGTGGCCAGGTGTCGCACCCGCAACCTCGCGCTTAGCGGCATGTCATCATAGCCCCTCAGCCACCGCGAACAGTTAGTAAAATGATCGCTCCGGAAGCAGAAAAATGGCGCTATAAGAACGATTCTCGTGGACAAACATGGAAGGGAGCTAATCACTGCGGACCGAACAACGAAGCAGCAGATTACAACAGCTACATTAAACGGACGCTAAAGAGAAACAAGAAATCAGTTTCGACGGATTAGGGATTCTTCCCAAATTCTATTTTCGGAGATTTCACGGTAATATACTGATTATTAGATGAAAACTTTAAGGTAAAATTTCGTTTGTTTGCATTTTTTCTTCTTTAATTTGGCGTCGGAACCCGAGTGCCTGTACGTCAGTGAGATGTTAACATTTTCAAAATGTTTTTTTTTTTCGTGCTTGGCTTATGGTGGCTCAGGAATTGTTCTCGAAACTTGCTAAGTTGAATAAATCTTTAGCTCCTTTAGAATACAACATACGCCATGTTAAGCTATAAACAACTAACTAGGCCCAACCACACGACTTGACAGTGCATGACTTCACTGTGCAGCTATATGAGACAAGGAGGCGGCGCCATCTGTCTGCCACCTTTGCAGTTTCTGGCTTGCCAAGCCGCAACTAGTAGTACGAGTTGCTTTTGTGCGTGCGTGCGTGCGTGCGTGTGTGTGTGTGAGCGAGTGTGTGTGTGTGTGAGCGAGTGAGCGAGTGAGTGAGTGTGAGCGAGTGAGTGAGTGTGTGCACACGCGTGCGTGCGTGTGCATTGTGTGTGTTGCAGAAGTTTGGCTGATATTGCCAATATTATTTTTTCTATTTAGTGCCTTTTTAAGAGCTGAAAATACTTCAGCAGAAGTAATGGAGTCGATGACAGTAGATTATAGTACACTAGTTTAGATACTGAAGAAGAAATGTATGCGTGAAGGTGGCATTGCGCACAACTAATAGCTCATTGGTCTGACAGCTACAGAATCGGCATCAGTGGAAGCAAAGCGAAGCTTGTCGAGAACGGTAATTGATTACACGGAGTAGTGAAAATTCTAGGGCGGTTCGAGTCGAGAAATTTTCCGCTCGAGTCGCATATTGTCACCTCTGCGCCAAACAAAAATCTCACACATCATCGTCAACACGGACAAATATTTCAGGAAGACTACGATCCAATATGAATTCGAGTACTGAATGTTTTCCTCAAAAATTCTGCGCAGCCTGTTTGGCAATAAAATGCCTATTTATGCTATTGGATACATCTAATGCTGGACCAAATGGATGTAAGGTCAAATGAGAAGCTTATAAGGAGAAACAAAAAATAGGTGACCGTACCTGGTGCACCGTGACAATAATGACATCTATGGCACATCACCAGATGCACATAGTGCTGTAGTTGAAAGGCCTCAGTTCAATGCTAAAGCACCGCACATCGTTTTAAACGATTCTAAATGTGCTTAAAATAGCCAAATAACAAATTATTTCGTATTTCGGGTGGGCTCAGCGGCTGTGCCTCTAGCATGTCCACTAACCCGCTGCTCTTCGCCATGCAGGTGTTTACCGAGGCAATCATCCTGACGCTTCTTCGTGTTCCGGCCGTCCCCGTTCCTTCGTGCATGCCAGTTGTGTGCGCATCATGGCCCCACTCAAACGATGACCCGGTGGCTATTACGACGCATCTTCGTGCATCTACTATCAACGAAACTATACAATCGGTATCGCCCTCGCTGTTCCTGGACCTCGGTCAAGCAAATCAAGCACCATCGTCATCGACAGCCGCCTTCACGGCAGCTATAAATCCTCCGCATCTGTGCGACTTGTTTCGTGGGCTCAGCGGCTGTGCCTCTAGCATGTCCACTAACCCGCTGCTCTTCGCCATGCAGGTTGGTTCACCACGCAGTTTATTTGCTAAAAGGACGAGCAATTACCTTTTGGTACAGCTGCCGAGCCCCCAGTGTTTGTTTTCTATGGCGTGTGAGCGCGTTTCCTGTTGCTGCAATCAGGCGATATTGAGCTGAATCCTGGACCCCATACAGCAGCAGTCTTAGAGGAGCTAAAGAAGCTATCTTCTGGGCAATCTGAACTTCTCTCGGAAGTCCAGAATCTTAAACATCAAGTGCTGGCAACTAATGACGCCCGGTCGAACTCAGTAGACGTTTAACAAGCGTTGAAGCAAACTGCCAGCAAATTGAGCCCTTGAGGCAGCAGCTCGGAACCGTGCAAACCGACACCGCTGAGACGGTTCATCGGGTTTGTAATCTTGAAGCTCGTATTGATGATGCCGATAATCGCTCTCGGCGCAATAACTTGATCTTTTATGGCATTACGGATACTAACAAATCTGAATCATTTGCTCGGTCAGAAGAACTGGTCATTCGGCTGTGTTCTGACCAGTTAAATGTTTCTTTAGAGCCAAGGGAAATCGAGCGAGCGCATCGCCTTGGTCGATACATCCCCGGTCGTAACCGGCCCATCATTGCCAAACTTTCCTGCTTTAAAACAAAAGAATCCATCTTGTCGAATGGCCACAAGCTTAAAAACACTTCATACAGCATGGGTGAGGATTTTTCTAAGCCGGTACAGAACGCGCGAAAACATCTTGTCGCTTTTGCACGAAGCCAATCAGTTCCTTTTTCTCTTCGCTTTAAAACATTATTCATAGGTTCAAAACGCTACGTCTTTGATCCAGCTTCCCAATCCGTGAAAGAACTATAGCTATCGCGTTGTCACCAGCATTCGTCCCGACGTGCTCTGCCTGTCCCTCGAGAACCTTTTTCAATCTCTGTTATTTTTACTAACATAAGAAGCTTTCTTCCGAAAAGACAACAAGTATCAGATCTAGTATCTTCGTCTGGCAGTGACCTACTTATACTAACTGAAACATGGCTTACCAATGATATAACTGACGGTGAAGTTCTGAGTGAACTATCGAATTTCGATGTTTTTCGTAAAGATAGGCAGGGTACTCGGGGCGGTGGCGTTCTTATCACAGTAAAAAAACATCTAATGTGCTCCACAGTTAATGTGGCCACTGACCTAGAAGTTGTATGGCTTATCATTCGCGCTAATCAGCAGCTACTACTTCTTGGCGTCTGTTATCGTCCCCCCAACACTAATCCTGACTTCCCCCGCCATCTGAATAACACCTTGAACCAACTAACAAAAAAATTCCCGAACGCTTGCATCTTGCTCTTTGGGGATTTCAATTACCCACATATCAATTGGTCATATTATTCTAGCACAGTTACTAGCACGACAGGAGCTAGAGAATTCTTAGATATCTGCCTTAATTTTAACCTCTCCCAGATGATAACAGAGCCAACGCGTGCAACTCATGGCTCAGCTAACATACTAGACCTCATACTAACCACTCATCCTGAAAGCATGTCCTCCATTAGCTACCTACGCGAAATAAGTGATCACAAAGTAATCGACGCTGTTTTCTCATTTTCACCTACAGTACGTCGTTCAGATCAGAAAACAATCCGCCTGTATGAAAAAGGGAATTATACCACCATAAACAGCGAACTAATCGCATTCTATCAATCATTTGAATTAGGTTTTGAAAATCGCTCAATACAAGAAAACTGGCTACTCTTCCAAAATAAGATGACTAACCTCGTTGCGCAGTTTATACCAACTATCTTACTTCGCTGTAATCGTAATAAACCATGGTTCTCTAACGCACTAAAAAAACTGGAAAACAAAAAGAAACGTCAATTTCGCTTGGCCAAACTGAGGCCAAGCGCTAGCTCCTGGGAAAAATACTATGTATCTGAACGCGCCTACCTGATAGCTATCCGGCAACAGAAGCACTCATTCTTTCATTCAGACCTACCCCGCATGCTCAGCAGTAACCCCAAAAAATTTTGGCAGGTTATCAATCCCCAGTCATCCCCTGGTGTCAGAATTTCGAAAGATGGTGAAATCTTACCTGATATTGACTGTGTGAAACTGTTTGACAATGTATTTTCATCTGTGTTCACTACCGAACCACACGTGCCTCTTCCTGTTTTCACTGTTGCTCTAATGGCTCCAGTGCCGGATATTATTTTTTCGCCAGATGGAATATCCGCACTAATTGATAATCATAAATTATCCTCATCAGCTGGTGTCGACGATATCACGTCAAAGCTCTTAAAAAACACGAAGCGCATCTCTGCCATGTATTTAACCCTGCTGTATTCCCAATCACTATCATCAGACACGCTTCCTAACGAGTGGAAAAAGAGCAAGGTCGTTCCAGTCTACAAATCAGGTAACCGTAATTCACCCTTAAATTATCGTCCAATTTCCATAACTAGTATACATCCCTTGCAAAATAATGGAACACGTCATATACTCACACGTAATGAATTTCCTAGACAGTAATAACTTTTTCATCCGTCGCAACATGGCTTCCGTAGAGGGCTGTCATGTGACACTCAATTAGCTACATTTCTTCATGACCTACACTCAAATCTCGATACTAACACTGTGACCGATATAATTTTTCTTGACTTTGCAAAGGCGTTTGATAAAGTAGCTCATCAACGCTTATTATTAAAACTTTCTCGCTTGAACTTCCACCCCAATGTCCTAGCATGGATAAAAGAATTTCTTAGTAACCGATCACAGTCCGTCAGTGTTAACAATACTACCTCAGAATTTCTTCCCGTAACATCAGGCGTACCCCAAGGTTCAGTCTTAGGTCCCCTCCTGTTCCTAATATACATTAACGATCTTCCATTGCATGTTTCCTCTCAGATTCGTATGTTTGCTGATGATTGCGTTGTCTATCGAACTATCACTAATAGTAATGACTGCATTTATCTTCAATATGACCTGAACAACATTACTGCCTGGTGTGATCAATGGTTGATGGTACTAAACAATAATAAATGTAAATCTATGTCAATTTCCCGCAGCCGTAATCGGTATGACTTTATCTACACAATTAATGACATCCCAATCGACACTGTAAACTCTATTAAGTACCTAGGCATTACGATCACTCATGACTTAAACTGGTGCTCGCATATAACTATGTAACATCATATCATCTGCTAACAAAACCTTGGGATTTCTGAAACGCAATCTCCGCAACGCTCCTCAACAAGTAAAACTACTAGCATATAAAACACTGGTTAGGCCAAAACTCGAATACGCATCACTCATATGGCATCCTCACCAGATTTACCTCAGCAACGCATTAGAATCCATACAGAACCGTGCCGTAAGATACATTCACTCGACATACTCATATGATATCAGCTTATCGCCATTAAAAGTAGAGTCTGGTTTGGACACACTAGCGCACCGTCGCCGCATCGCGAGCTTATCATTATTCCATAAATTCTTCACCAGCTCGCTTCGCCACGCACCTTACATTGTACCACCTTCACGCATATCGCTGCGCACAGGCCACCCACTAAATGTTGCTCGCCCTAGCGCGCGCACTGTCACCTGCTCGTCATCATTTTTTCATCGTACAGCTAAAGACTGGAACGGCCTTCCCCACCACGTCGCTGCCATCACCACCTCATCTGCCTTCGTGGATCAAGTAACGAGTATTCTGTCTTGAAAATAAGATAGTGGGCAACCTCTTGTATTTTTGTACCACCCACCCCTTATGTAATACCCCGAAAGGGGTCTTTAAGGTAATAAAATGAAAATGAAAATGAAAATAAATTGAACAGCCTATTCATAGTCCAATGCTTAAGCGACGGCTGGTAGCTACTGTGTGTGAGCAAACTCTCCCATGCGTTTCGTCAGTTGCTGAATCGCCTATGCAACAGCCGCGGGTCTCATGGCGCAATGTTATCAATAAGGGTCTCTTTTTCGTACCACCTTTCTCCCTGTAGACTGCCACAATTGTTTTTGCCCCTTACAGTAGTCGACAACTTCGAATAGCAGTTTTTCTTTACGGTAACTGAATACAAATATAATATCCAAGACCCGTTCAATTCATGTTAGCAATTTCCGATATTTGCACATTCCCAAATATAGAGAATCTGTAAGTGTAAAATGAGTTGGGTTGAAGCAAGAGAGGTGTAATTGGAGAGCGCTTACCAAATGCAAACTCTCAAGTTTTTTTTTATTTTAAAATATTAAACAGCTTGAAGTTAGATGTTGATCCCGATACCTTATCTGAGGTAAGTAGACCTTCCTTGCCAGTCAGCGAGTAAACTTGCTTGTCGACACCCAAAATGCCCACATGCGTACCGGAACTTCCCAAAATTTTTAAGGAACCATTGCTCCCAGGTCGGTTGCTCTGGAAGTCCGGCTGGACTGTTACCTGCGTGCATGCAAAGAAACCGTATTATCAGCGAGAATCAATAAGAAAGCTTATCAAAGCAATCGTTATACTAATTTGCATGACAATCATTGCATTAAAAAGGCAGTGCAACACTTCTTTACTATAGTTGTGGAACGTGTCTGGATGAATTGGGCATCTCCTTGGCTAATCTCCTTCAACTTTGTTATAGTGCCTCGCGTAGGCAGAGTTGACAGCAGCCTAATGATTCCCCTATGCCACGCCGCCACCCCTGCCCCGCCGTCACGGCCCTACCTTTCCGTTTTGCCCTTCACACAGCGCTGGAAGCTATGCCGCTGTGCTAAGATGTCAGCCTCGCGCTCCGCCCGTCACTGCGGCTGAGCTTTTGGTTTCAACATGGCCTCTGAGGTGTGTTCGTCGTATACCGCCACATATCGGAGGCCACGGAACCTGAACACCGGGTCATTTATTGGCCCCACCACCTTATCAGTGCAATCAAAAGTACTTTTTTGTTGCTTTTGTTGCTGTTGTTTTGACAGCCCGGAAGTCACTGCATAATCCGCACGTGTTCAGAAATATTACGAACAGCCATCACATTTTATCAGTGCCTAACAATGAGCACGAGAAACCAGAGGCGGCTTGGGGATGTTGAAGAAAATTGCAGGCGCTTTATGAGCGAGACAGTGGCCACCATGCAGGGTGTTGGTGATTGCATCCCCTAGCGATTAAGCACGTCCGGAAAGAAAAAACTATGGAGAATGCTTAAGCTTCACCTTTAAGAGTGGGACGCGATAGCATTCAAAGATCCCCAACTGCTTTTCACGCTTCGTGGCAACTGCAGCTTATATGTAACTGCAATGCTTTCCCGAAAACGGTGGCGGCAAATGCTAGGCGCGAAGACGAGCTTTCTGGGGCGTGCCGCTCCTCCTAACAGACCTCAAATGGCAGCTAGAAATGGGGTTTGTGTTTGTTTCGACGTAACAAAAATATGTTTTTCCGTATATTTAAATTACAGTCCAAAACTACCATATCTGGAGGTCGTGTGTAAGTAATTTTACTCATTTTCCGACACATTTTACTTTCAGAAATCCAGTTAGTTCAGTAACGCCTCTGCGCCACTCGGAGGGCCTTCGTGGTTGGGGATGACTTTTTCTCATGCGGACAACGTACGTTGCCGCGGGCTGAAGCCGGACATATTGCGACACAAAGGGGGGAGGGGGGGCCTTAACGCTGGCCCGATAATACGTTTCTGGACCACCTCATTAACTGAAAAGGAGAACCGTAACGCTTAGTGATTCAGCGGTAACGTTTACACGTTATACGGCCCGCAAATCGGAGGAAGCGACAGAGTGTGCTCACGGCTGCCTGGTGCGAACAGGCTTCCTCAACCTCGATGACGATCGAGTCGGCGAGCAGGTGTCCCTCGTGGAAAGCGTACGCGAGCACGCGCACAGACGGGGACATGTCCGAGGTCACTGGGAAGCGCTCTAAATGATATAACGAAGGAGGCTGGTCAGTTTGCCGTAGCACGCCCGTACGTTTCACCTGGCCGTTGTGTGTGACCTGCAAAAGAAAAGCGAAGCAGACAGCATGTCATTAACCTCGTTGATCGAAAAAGCAGCTGCCCCCAGCTTCGCCCGCACCTTTTTAAGAGCAACTATGGATCTTCTTTCTTATTTCATGTCAGGAAAGTTGTAATGTTCTGCACCTAACATCATGCCCAAGGTACTTCGACTTCTATAGAACCGCAGGATCAACTTTAAAGAGGTCGAAACTGAAACTGACGCAGATAGCCCGGAGAAAGTCCTTCCGAGAATGTTGCCTTTCGTGACATCAGTGGTGAGGCTGAGAAAGGAGCAAGCCGGAAACAGGATCGCGTGACAATCGTCACAGTTCCGAAAAATGTGTTCAGCTAAGACAAATTCAAAAGATATGCGCGCCGCAAGATGCACCTCATTGGTGCTCTTTGACCGTTGTAGCCTTTGCGCCATAAAACTCCATTAATTTTAATATTATAAGACCCTCTCATGAAACAAATAGAAAAAAAATATAGCTCGCATCATGGAACAGTTTTGCTCTGCAGGAAACGCAACGCTAGAATATATGTCGAGCGGCCAATGAGAATTCTACAAAAGTTCTTTTACCCTGTCATTCCTACTGTATTACTTAAGCTACGCTGAGTTTGATGTCTGAAAACTCTGGTTTAGGCACGGGAAAGATTACGCATAACCTGTACTAGCGTTTCTGTTATGCTAGAGTGAGTTTTCTGTTGAGGACCGTTCAGAAAACAGATGAATTACTTACAAATTTTATTATTATTATTATTGTTGTTGTTGTTGTTGTTGTTGTTGTTGTTGTTGTTGTTGTTGTTGTTGTTGGCTGTTGTTGCTGGTGCTGCTGCTGCTGCTGTTGTTGTTGTAGTTGGTGCTGTTGTTAACCTAACTACAATAATACTTCATAGTTTTTCCTTACTTTCTTCTTTTTTTCATATGACTCTTCAAGGCTAGGAGTAAATGTGAGTGAATTCGTACAATTTTTTTGGTTTGAAACTGTTAGCGAATTACAGTGTTAAGAACAACTTCACAAGATTTCACTACGCTGCGTTGCTATCGACCTAGGAGTCGCGAGAGGCAGATACACTGTGTAGAAATAACCAGTATAAATAATCGGTTCCATGGCACATGTCGAAAGTCGCGCGTGCAAATTGCGAAACAAAGAAAGTATTAGATGGGAAAGCTGTGCTACGTCTAGCGGCGGCTTTCAGTGCACGCACGTGACCGGAGTGCCTCAAGCAAACTATTCCCGCTGACATTTCCATCCCTTTGTGTCACTGAAGCCACTATTCCAGATGAAGAACTCGAGTTGAGCAGGACATGCATTGTGTAATACAGACAAACAGTGCACAAATACGTATCCACAATACGTGCTTGTGAAGGTAACAAAATGAAGGCCAAGTGATCGAGGGCGGCCGCTAATCAGGTGGAGTAAACAAATCAGCAATTTCGCAGGCATAGGATAGTTAGTTGAGGCGCAAAACAGAGGAAATTGCGGGGAGAGGCATTATGGTGCGGATGACGATGAGTACACTATATATATAATTGACACCGCTGTATTTAGCCAAAATGCCCTACGTATGCTGCAAAACAAACGTGGGCAATGCAAACGTGCGAAACGTAAACTGCTGGGAATACTAAGCTTTTAACAGTCTAGTGGTTTGGGCTGCAGTTGACACACACAACGTGGCTAAAGATAGGAGCTCGGAGTAAAACAGTAAAGCAAGGAAAGGGCCACATGAATGTAAAGTACACAAATCCACACAATATAAGGTACCTCTTATTGTCGGTTTCGTTTGCTTTCCTTATGTACATTCTTCTTGGTCATATAAGTAAACCTTCGTTATAAAGGAATTCCTTTAACAGAAATTACGTTTTATTCAAAGATTTTTAAGGTTCCAACCACAGTTCTTGAAATAACACATTGTGTACCGGATAATCCGAAGTGAAGTGGCGCCGGACTCCGCTTAGTGCGAAGCAGAGACTGAACTGTGCAGCAAACGCGGTGGCCATTTGTGTTACCCTCTATTAGCTTGCAGAGGCAAATAATGCTGCGAGATGGCGGCAGTGTAACTATATTGCGTGACGACAGCCAACGGATAAAACAGCTGCTTACCGGTGTCAGCAGAATTGCTCCCCCTCGCATGTCCCCACTACCCCACTGTGGGGTAGGGGAGCGGTTCCATTTCCAGTTTAGTTTTACGTGCTTCCACGCTGCTTGAATACGCGTCTCGGTCTGCTGTGACTCTTTTAGAGCACATCCATTTTTAACAAAATACCCCTTATAACGGTCGTACGGATTCTCTCATGACGGCTTTGTTGTAATGAAAATTTACTGTATAGGATTCAAGCAAAATATAGGGAACCTGGATATTGAAAATTATTCTCTCTGTCGAACACATTAAGCTTACTGACCGATACAAATGTAAAAGAACTCCCTCACAACGAAATAGACATTGGCTATGTCAAACATGGGTCTTCGCTGCCAGCACGAGAAAGCCATTCGCATGCTGCAAACAAACAATTAAGTGGGGTCCATTTTCTGCGGTGGAAGTACTTTCGGTAGTGAATGTGCCGAGCCGGTATGCTGTGATGTTATCAAGGGAAGTGAAAAAGGCACGCCTTCGTAATTTTGCGCATCGAGAAGGCCTTTGTATTAACAGTGAGAAACAGTTCAAGGTACACGCGAAGCTACTGCCTACTACGCATAATTTCGTTTTCAACAAATGGGTTCCTTGCTTGCATCTTATATACATATGAGGAGAACATATCCGTCTATCACGACTGCCTTAAAAAAGTTCGTTGAATTTCGTTATAGGCAAGTTTGAGCCCATCAAATTACTTGATATGACAGACTATTATTAGCGAATGAGTCGGTTCGTTATACCAGCGTTCGACTCTTATCAATTTTTTTTGTTTTTCAAGCAGGACTCACAAGGTAATAGGCAGGTGAAGATGTTGGTGGGTAGATCCCGACGCGCATTAAAATGTCGCCTCCTACCTGCAAGCAGAAAAAAGAACTGTTAAGATGGATTCGCGATTCATATGGGCAGAATCATGTACTATAGTCACCTTAACAGGACAAAAGAGGTTAAAATTGCTACAGGCATAATGCCGTAGAAGACCAGTAGGAAAGCGATAATAATAATAATATTTGGGGTTTTACGTGCCAAAACCACTTTCTGATTATGAGGCACGCCGTAGTGGAGGACTCCGGAAATTTTGACCACCTGGGGTTCTTTAACGTGCACCTAAATCTAAGCACACGGGTGTTTTCGCATTTCGCCCCCATCGAAATGCGGCCGCCGTGGCCGGGATTCGATCCCGCGACCTCGTGCTCAGCAGCCCAACACCATAGCCACTGAGCAACCACGGCGGGTTGTAGGAAAGCGAGTACTGTATGCAATGCACCGGTAGGTAACATGTCACCACCGAGGATCACCCAAATCAAGCAAGGGGCGACTTTGTACGCAGAGAGCGAGTTCGAAGATGAGAGCCCAAACTCAACTTCAGGAAATGCAAAGAAGCTTGAAAAGTGGGTGCAGTCAATGCCACGTCTCACAAGATGGTGCGAGGCATGAAGGATAGAGGAAATTCCCTCGTTAGTGAGAGACAGCGCTACCACTTGGGTTTTCAGGAAAGCCAGCACACGAATGATTGCCACAATATCGATTTGACTACACTCTTTCCTTGTACTTTAGCAGGACAGCGTGTATTCAAACCCACAAAGCTCCCTTTTAAGCGCAAATTTCTTTCATGAATGCACATAGTCTTACTTCCCATGTAAGTTATGGTTTTTAATTATGTTTGTTATCTATGACTATGAAAAAGACTAACTAGGTGCGTGCTGACCGTTGCTTACCACATACAAGGCTATTCTTAGTGATAGGTATACTGGAAAAGAACGTAATTTACGTATGCGCTCAAATTTAATGTCATAAACAAAATTTGTTGAAAACGAGAAAAAATGTACAGCTCCAAAGAAAAGTAATGAGCTTAGCACAAAGGGAAGTTGTAATATATAAAACAGTCCAAGAAGTTTCAGTATTCTGTCACTCAAAAATGAGAGAGGAATAGTGGCGAAAACATGGCGCCCATTACATACTTCCAGTGCCTGCAGTCACTACCTGCGCTACGGATGAGCGAAAGCATAGGTTTCGAAATTAGTTTTATTACTCTGAAGGATTCATCTTTGCGTTTTGCACTGTGTATCGAAGTCCATGTACCACCCGTGATTCTAGAGTGACCAAAGTACTGAAACGGCCTCTGAGATTACTGTCTTGAACACGGCCTCCACCATAAGGCAGGGCGCACACAACATGTTAGCTGATCTCAGAGGCTGCAAAGTGACGATGATGAAGCCGACGACGTGAGCAGAAAAAACAAGAAAAATAATGCTTGGCTCTGCTATCGCAAACACCAGAGACCAGTGGAACTGGAGGAAGGCCAGTAGAGTAGTGCCAAACCGCACACAAGACACACGAACGCCGACAATGCGTCCCTACGGCATCCGCCAAGGCGTCTACAATGGCTTCCGTGATTCGCGTGGCCAACACTGTAGTAGACGCCGCAGTTGTATCCACTGTACGGAGCAGCGGGCGAGGAGGACATCGAGGCACCCCAGCAGCTGCCGAAGAAGAACGCCCCTTGTCCCTCGCCTGACCCCGCCGCCTGACGCGCCACAGGAGAGGGCACACATCTGGGCTGCATTCCTCGCTCACATGCTCGCAGTTCCTTCTCCCCCGCTAGCCTCCACCTACCCTCGCCGCATCGCTATGCTATTTTTATACTCTGTTTTCACTGTCTCTCAGCTTTCTCTCCCCCAGCTCGGTGAAGCTGCGCACCTCAAGAGAAACTCGGCGAGCGTCTAACAGCTCCACTGTAAAACAAGGTTGACAGAGCAGGAGTGAGCATGACGTTTTGGGCAACTGCTTATGAAGCTCTCTTCGCCTGCTGTTCTGTAAACTATCAACGCATACTGCCCCTCTAAATTCAGCATATTTCTTGAAATGCCACTAGCCACCCAGAGGTGAGAAGTTGAAAGTAAGGTAGCTTAAAATGCACTTGCTCTGAAAAGCTTAAGAGACAAAATTGAAGCTATATAGAAATGTATTCAGCTCGGTATGATAATTATAAGTTTATCATATTCATTGTTATAATATATTATTATTATTATTATTATTATTATTGTTATTATTATTATTATTATTATTATTATTATTATTATTATTATTATTATTATTATTATTATACAAACAACATAGGTACAACAAATACTGGACGGAGCTGCGAAATATGAATTTCGCATTTACTTCCTATCGCACTAAATGCTTCGAATGACCGCAGGGAATCATCGCAGTTTGTTCCTGTTTCATTTTTGTTTCCTTTGACGGAGCTTTTCTGTGTATCCGAGTGAAACACTCCAGGATTTCCAAATTATAATTCCGCTTTTAAAGGCCTGTAGCAGCGCACTTTCTTTCTTGAAGTAACGAAACAAGCACTGCTCAAGAAACGGGGAACAAAGAGAGAACGACCCCCACGAAGAACACAAACCTAGCACCATATGCGTTCTATTTCTTTTGGGTTTTTTTCTCCCCGTCCCCTCAGCGATAAATGGCCAATATGCCCTGACCTCTGCCCTTGAAGCAACCAATTTCACTAAACGATAGGTGGAATAGTTGCCCAGCGGAATAATGCCCCCTTTTTTATATTAGGAAGACTGGCGAGAAGGCGTAACACAGCAAGGAAAAAAACAATTAATGTAAAAGCAAATTAAAACAAGTACCTCCGTGCGACATGGGTAGTGAAACAATCACAGATTTCGCATTCAATCAATCCAATCGCCTTTAGCCAGCCGCTTATAGGAGCTTCGCATCTTCTGGTATGCAAGAATGCAAATGTCAAAGTTACGGCGCAGGCGTGAAGCATTGTCCTAAGATGACGTACCTTTGCAGGTCTACCTGGGTCCACAGATTCCAGGAATATGAGCGCGTTGATTTGAGATCTGAAGGCCCTTATGTCAATATGTCCTATGGCTTGCAGATGGGTTTCGGTTGGCAGCAAAGTTCGCACCTGCGACAGCATGGAAGCGTAAATCTAGAGCAAGGGTGTGCTAATGACTGATACACTTCATATTTAGTTGATCATGATTGACTGATGGATTCCATTGCCACAAAAGCCTAATAAACTCCGCCATTATGATAACACATCCATAGCTATAGTGCAAATTATATATGTTATCTATTGCTCGGTTAGTGTGCAAAAAATCAAAATGTCCTTATCATTATTCAAGTAGGTAATACCGTGGCGAAGCATTTTTTGCCTCTTGCCAGGAATTTCCCATTACATTGGTAGGCATAGGTTCTTGTCTAGTTTGAGGACTCTTCAATAAAATACGTTTTCACTTCTTGTTGCTCGCTTAACTGTCTGCCTTCATGGAATGTATATGTGTATTTTTCTTTGGGCGGGGAGGGAACTAGTTAAACTGTCTGTTCAGCTTTTCTTTTTCCTCTACTTCCCCCATCACGTTGATGGAAATAAAGCTTCCCATTATTAAAAAAGCGAGTGAACAGCGGTTGGAGGCCTTTTCTGATGCATCGGAGACCTTGTGGTTTGTTGTCGAGATTGCACTCCTGCAAGTGGAGACATGATCGGCACGATCGTTTATATGCGCCTTTTAAAGCTTGGTCTTCTGGCTCTAGAAATAGCTGTCGCCCGTGATGCCTGCAAACGTATGCTGACCTATGATCGAGGTTAATGTCGTTCGAGATCAGCGTGCACGCGTGATGGCGATTTCGGAAGCCACGCGAAGTGTTTTGAATGAAGAGTTTTGGTTAGGAGATGCAAGAGGCTTGCGTACGCAAGAACGAGGGGCAACGGTACTGCACATGTGCAGAACCAGACGTAGGCGTCTGGGCATGCGAAACACTGTGACCCTTAGTTCATGCGTACGCAAGCCGCTTGCGTCCGCTGATCTAAAGCTCTCCACTATTTGAGACTGGAAAAGGGGGGAAAGGTCAGCTGGGCAGCTGGTTTTCCGCTCGTGTGGCAGGCATCTAGTAAAGGAGGCAATGGCCCAGCTGACTCGGCACTCTTTCAGAGGTAAAGGCAAGGTGCATTGCGTTTGTGTGGGTGGAGCTCGTCTATGATTGTTAGGTTGTCCACGACCTCATATATAGGAGGCCGTTGGAACGCGCGCCAGACGCCGGCACCGCTAAAGTCGGCACAGAATGCGGAAACATGCATAACGTACACTCCGTCGTCTGATGTAATTAAGAGCGTAGAAGTAAACAAAGTACAACGCTGAGCGAATGAAACGCAATAATCGGCACGCATGGTGGCTGGCAATTTTTCTTTGTTTTTTGGCCACCGATGTGCGCTGGGTTATTGGTGGTCGCGCGAAAGGTTGAGATATAGCGAAATGATTTGCACCGGATGTAATGGATCGTTTGGAATGTTTTGGGTTGGTTTCTGGCAGTAGCAGAATAGGAGGACATCCAAAGGTTGCGGGAACCGCCTTACGCAGCTGCTGTCTTTGATGTATGAGTTTCTCGGATTGTAATACAACTGCATTTGTTTATGTTTTTTGATGTTGTACATAGGCCACAGTGCAAAATATTTCTTACCTGTACCACAATATGGTTGTGTGTACGCTCTGTGAGCACACTGAATGCAATACGTCCTCTGGTGTCCGTGACGGCCACATCACGATCAACGGGAATGTTCAATCCCTCGTCGTCCTCGGCTATGATGGCGCAAGGAACCAGGGCAGCTGGTCGGCCATTGGCGTGCTTGATATCCGCCTGCGAGAAGCAGTGAGACAGCGACGATAAAGTGTCTTAACGCACCATTCCACCCTACCATAACCGCAGAGCTTCTTACATAAACGGCTAAAGAGAACTGCCACTGTTCACCTGTTGTGACAATAATCAGTAGTACATGTATTTGTCGATCCTTCGTGCTTGGAGCTTCAGGCCTTGTTACGACGTGATTTATTACCATTTACGCTCCTGCATAAATGGTGATTTTCAAAGCCAATGAAGATGATTTGAGACCACTCACATTATCATTCAGAATTACTACGTGTATAACAACATATATTTTGTTGGAACTCATCTCTGTTTAATGTCAAAAAGCCATTTATAGCCAAAAGAACGAAGTTTTAAGCTACATTTATGCATCACCCATAACTCAGATATGCGTGGTGATCAATCTTAATTTTAGCTCATGCTTTTTTTAGTTTCGGTAGTGAGCGAGCGTGTACAAGTTTACACAGCCGATAAAGCAACCATACTGTTTTAGTATAGCTAATAATTTGCTATTGCAATCGATACATCGCCTTTCAGGCGTAACTGCGACATTTTGTTTTTCAGGTCATGGGATTTGACCTTCAAAAGCTGCGCAGGAATTGCGAGGGACGGCCTAGTGAAGGACTCCGGGTTGACCCTGTGATACCCAACTTATCATTTATGCTATGCTAAGGTTCATATCTCAAAATTTTGGTTTGCGCAAGGTAAAATTCACAGCATAGCCTGGAGTAGTGTTATCGTTGCTCCGGAGTGAGGTTTCAGTTGTGGATAGTTTAGTAAGCCAATTACTACATAATTACTATAACAATAAGGCTTTTGCTCAAGTAACTGACATCTCATTGTTAGTGTCCAAATGCACTCCACATCACAAGAAACAAAAGGTGAACGAGTCCTAATTTTCGTTGATGTAGAACAGTATGTGGAAATAACACAGTTAATTCTTAATTTCTTGGTTTCCTAAACAAATTCCCACAGCAAGGCAAACATGAACATTCTATCGTTACGTAAGCCATCGAATGCAGCCGCGGCGGCGTTGACTCATACACAAAACCACGTGCTCAGACACACAATGCCATAGGCGGTGAAATTGTGCCCAGACAAAAAAAAAAACAACACTCATAACAATGATAGCAGACACCAAAGTCATTGGTCATCTAATCAAAAAACTGATTCGTCAAATCCATCTGCTGCATACACATACGTATATCTGAGAAGATTTCAAAGTAATCATTCGTGCTTGCCTACATACAAGAATGTACAAAAGTATTAGTGTAGCGCGCTTATTTTGACAAGACACGTTCACCATAGAATCGGCGACAACATTATAGAAACTAGGATGGGTGTGGTGCTTCTTGCGCCTGTGATAATTAATAACAGTGATAATTTACTGAAGAAAGGGTCTCCAGAATTTTTTTATGAATGTTCGCGTGACAATGTACGGCTGGTGTTGTAAATGGCTACTGAATATACACGCTACGAAATGCGAGATTACGAGTGTAAAGCATCTGAATTATACGAGTGTAAGCTTAGTCTTTACATTGGACACTTTACAATGACATCAATAAAGTAGGAACGTGGACCGGTTACTGCATCATACGTCAGGTTTCGGGGACAATGAACGCTTAGACGATGCACAAAGAGTGCCATAATTGTGCCTGTGTTTTTCTTGTGTTTCTACTAAAAATTGGTCGTCTCAAATGCGAAATTTATCATCAACCCTACGAGTCTGTATAGGCCCCTTAAAAAAACATCTGACCCACAAACTCTCGTGAAATACGCACGTTGAACCCGCGTCGAATAATGCTAATCACGAGTCTGAATACCAAACCCGAATCCTTTTTTTTTTCCTTCTCCCTCCCTCCTGAATAGACTAGGCTAGATTGGACTGGACTGGACTAGATTATTTTGACTGACTGAAATGTATAGTATTCATTTGTATACCCACCAATAAAGTCAAATTTTGATACCATTTAAACAGCTTGCTAAAGGCGCCATCCGGTGGCACTTTAACCATCATCAGCGCGACCAACGCAACATGATGTGGTGTTTGTTTTAGAAAAAAAGTCGCGGTTTCGCCCTAAAGGCGAAGCAGCAATTGCAATAGATAGCAAATTAGCAAAAAGCTATACAAAATAAGGATAGTAGTTTTATCGCCCATATAAACTTGTAAACATAGGCATACTAACTAAATTAACAAGCAAGGTATCATGCACGCACAAGCAAGAATGAACATATCTCACTCGCTGACCGTGAAACCTCGCCATCAAAACGCTGGAGTAAGAAAGCGTGCTAGTAGCAGCGAGCAAATTGACTTTCGTGCTGCCTCTCAAGCAACGCAAACTAAGCCAGCGCACGACGGGCTATATCCATGTCGCAGATGGCTTTCAAGAAACAGCGGCCCGGGCAACCCCAAAGTAGAACCCTCCCCCCCCCTTCTTACCTTTCCCCCGGAGGCTTGCGCCGGATGAAAGACGGCACAGCCCCTCCCAGCTTTCCTTGCTTGTGTGTGTGCGTGAGATTCAGTCGCGATGCCGGTTTGCCGTCGTGCGCTTTATGTCCCACATACAGCATACGGCTCGCTGCAATGATATTATCGCCCTTCGACTTTATACAGAAGCTCACAGCGGCGGCAGAAATTCGCTTGGGGTGTCCATGTAATTGATATCGCAAGAAAAGCACACATCTAAAGATACCGTACGGTGGCTTTGCCTCAATGCAGCTTGAACTACGGCGGTACACTCCTTACACGGATATAGCATAATGTGGTTAATTTTCGACTCGGTGCTAATTACAGCCGTACCACTAATTTTACTTACTATGCGACTAAATCTCCCTCCTTGTGGGCACCACTAAGGCTGCTTTTAGCCCTAATTGCCCCGTGCAAGCATCGCTTAGTCCAAGTGAAATCACTCCATTCACTGAAATGTGTGCCGTATGGAGGCATTGAAAGCCATCTGTCGCAGATTGCTTTCACGACACAGCCGCCCGGAGTAGAACGCGCGCCCCCTTCCCTGCCCTACCCCCGGAGCCTTTCACGCGACGGATGTCGGCACACTTCTTCACCACTTTCCTCCGCTGCGTGCGCAAGATTGATCCGTGATCGCCGGCTTGCGCTCGCACGCTTTCACTCGCACATACTGCATATGGCGAGCGACGATCTTATCATCCTTGGATTTTATATGGAACCGACAACGACGCCGATGCCGGCAGCAGAAATGCGCCTGGAGTGCCCATACAATTGTTATCGCAACAAAAGAATGGGCTCCCATCCACGCTGTGAAGGTAATCGGCCAGTGAAGCTGTGCTGTGACCTGATCGGATAGACCAATGTGACGTAGCCTCCAATTGGGTCCTGCCGAGCTTGAGCACGACGCCGTTGTGCATACTGACGCTGCTGTTCCTTTTGTCGCTCATCGTATTCGCACAGGTTTTCTGTAGTCTTAACTATGCATGGCCTCTCCATAACGCTATCAGAGCACAACTGAAATCAGTTCCTAGGCTTCCGAGTTCTTTGCTATTATTGACCTCGCATGGCCGGAACCGCCGCCGCTGCAGTGATGATGATTTATTGGTAACCCTATTGAAATGGGGCGGTGACAAATAGAGACCTAGCCTGCTTGAGTTACTCAGGTATGCTATGCTTGCTTTTCGTTCTAACACTTTTGCATACATCACTAATCTTTTTTTCTTTGTCAAAACTTTCCTAGCTGCCTTGTATCACTACTTATGCTCGTAACGGATCATGTCGTATCTGTCTCTACCCTGCACTTTCTTTACCAATACTCAAAATGTCTATTGCATATCTCAACTGCTGACCAGTTGATGCCTCCGTCCACTTTAACTTCAAGGGCTCCTAGAAGGTGTACGTTACGTACGGGTCTCACAGTGTAAACCCCTTCGTATTCTATTGGGATGTGCTGATTGGTCACCGGATTTTACAGCCAAGCTGCATACCTTTACCCCCGAATGCATTTGTCGCGTCCATGGACAAAAACTCAACCAATCACAGCGAGAGGCGCACTTTGAATGCGCCGCTGGGTTCTTTGAAGAGCCACCAGATGGCGCTCGCTTCCACGCATCTGAACGACCGGAGCAAATATTCGCAACAAGTTGAGGCATGTGTATGTTGCAGCAAAAAAATGTCTCGTCTAGTTGCGCTTATTTGCTCCGGTTCCGCGAAGGCACAGAGGCACGGAGGCGAGCGCCAGCTGGTGCTGCTGCAAGGAACCCAGCGGCGCACGCAGAGCACGCCTCCCGCTATGATTGCCTGAGCTTTTGTCCAAGGACGCGACAAATGCATTCCGAGGTAGAGGTATACAGCTTCCCTCTAAAAAAAAATCAATGCTGGTATATACGCACGGATTACCTTACCATGACCGTTTTTGGACCGCCAGGCTTGAAGTGCAGGTCAGTGTGGTGAAAGCTGACGTGGTAAGGCGACGTCGCGTACACGGCCGAGTCATCCATGGCTGTCACGAGCTCGCTAGTCGCCTTGTCAAGCACTTCGGCTTCCACTACGAGTCTGGAACCGTGAAATAAGGGATATGGGCTCCAGCCCCACAGTTGGTAGTTCGGCACTGCAAAGGTCACCTCGCCTTGCACAAGCTGCGTTGTAACACAGGATGGAGGAGGAATCAACTTTATTTAAAGAGCAGACAACGATGAACACGGGCAAGAAAGAAAGATATATTTATAGGGTGTCCCAGCTAACGTTAGGCAAGCTGTTCAAAGAACGAAAAGATGTTGATAAAGAAAGAACACGTTACAAGGTACGATATCAAGAGCTGCGGTATTTAGTCATGAGGAGTATGATAACCAAACACCGTAGGTCGTAAGACCGTACCTTGCATCGTGATTTTTCTTTTCGTAGAATAGCTCGGTTAACGTTAGCTGGATCACACGGTATATTGAACTGTAGGATTTGACGCTGCAAAACTGCACGGTGGGTAACGAGGGACGGCGTAGTGGTGGGCTCCGGATTAATTTTTTGGCCACGTGGGGTTCTTTAATGTGCACTCAATGCACGGCACACGGGCGCTTCGATGCGAAAGCATCAAATTGCACACTGAACGGAAAAGTCGGCACCTCTGGCAGTGAAACGGCACCTAAATTCCTATAAAACCCCTCAGTTTTCCTAAAGTAGCGCCATTCTTAGATTTTTCCGCCACCCCGCTCTCCCCGATGTCAACTCTTCCACGGCTACTGTCACCCCAGTCTCCTCCACTCCCCCATTGGCCAATATGTATCACGTGGAAGCAGGCACCGCGCTTTTGTATATTTTTTCTTTCCAGTGCACTGCGACCGCCATTGTTGGCCCAGCGTGACGAAAGTATGTATGTGCCAGTTAAAACTAGCGAGTGTCAGCCAATGATCGTGGCACCGGGTGGATGGCAAGGCCGGGGGGGGGGGGGGTGCGGCCTTCTACTCTGGCGGCTGCTGCGTACGGCGCCTTGAAAGTGATCTGCGATGTGGACAAAGTGCACAGTCGCACGGGCCTCATCTCCGACGCGATCTGCCATGTGTACGAAGTGCACCGAGTGCTGGTAGTTTGATATGCGCTGTGCTTTAGACGCTTAATTAGCGGTGAAGCGAGACGCAGCACGAAGGTCAATTCGCGCACTGAATTGATGCGCTTCTTCACTCCAGCGTTTTGTCGGCGAGTTTCCGCGGGCATTGAGTGAAATGTGTTCATGTCGACCTGTGCGCACCTGACACCGCGCTTGTTAATTTAGTTAGCAAGCGAATGTTTACAAGTTTATGCAGCCGATAAATATACTATCCTTACTTCGTATAGCTGTCTACTAATTTGCTATCGCAATCGATGCTGCGTCTTTTGGGCAAAACTGCGACTTTCTTTTCTGAACACGACAGAAGTAGGTCGAGTCACCCCGCAGCTTTCCCCAGCAGCGGGCAGCTTGTGCGCTGCGACGGCGAGGAGCGCAGAGCAACAGCATGTCGATTGCGTGACGTAAGCAGAACATCGTATCGAGGGGCATGGTTTTTGCGCTCGCTGCAGCCTCCCAGTTTCGGTTTCAGGCGCTTTCATAGCTGATAATCGTCAATCCACAGATCCGCGGGTAATCAAATTTTTCCAGATCTAAAAGCTTATATGGCTTGTACAGAGAGCTCACTTTTATTTTCATTTACGATGACCCCACTGACAGAAAATGGTTAAAAGTTAATTAGTGACTTATTACTACGTATCACGCGTCACATGATGGTCGCCACCTGTCACGGCATCTCTCCAAAGGAAACATTCCTTCCTTTGAACATGGCTATCTTTAAATATGGCTTAACGTCTTCCTAGGAACACCAGGTATACAGGGTGTCCCAGCTAACGTTAGCCAAGCTCTTAAAAAAACGTATAGAATATACGAGGATGCAGCTAGTGGTATTTTGTTAGCAGTGACGCATCACACCACCACGATTTTGTTGCATAATTGAACTATCTTTAATTAGACGAGATAACTTCTTAACTACTAAATTTATGATGCAAATTTTGATAGAAAAGTAGTAATTGTGTATTAAAATTGATTCAGTTCTGTCAATGTGCTGTCTCGCGTAATTATTTTTTTTCTGCGTTAAGAAGAAAACGTGCAAAATAAAGAAACAGCCGCATGAGTATACGCGCCCGAGCGCCACGCCAACAGCGGTCCCAGGTGTTACTCGTAATAGTCAAGTCTCATCTACCATGGCCTCCGAGATCACCGTCACGCGTGGGGGCGATCTCAGAGGCCATGGACCAATGCCTGAGTTGGCCGTCACGTGAAAGGGGACGAAGCATCGGTACTGGTGTTGGTCACACCGCGAACACCAAGCTGCCTTTGCTGCCCTTACGGCGTGAAGCGCGAAGCCAAAGCAGGCAGCAGCAGCATTCAGGGGGAGGACAAAGTGACTGTGTGCGAAGTGTGCAATAAGAAAGTCTGCAATTATTTAGTCGATTATTTTTTTAGTTCATGCAGGTGTGACATAAGCGGGCATTACCATAGCTATCAGCAGTACCGACTAAAATGTTCGTTGCACCAAGCAGAGAAATACAAGTCGTTTCATAATGAGGAAATGGTAACAAGGTCTTACCTCCCTTGTTGATGCTGTTCCAAGTGCTCGTTCTGCCCTGGTGCTTTGATCTCTTATTTTAAATCGACAGGTCACCGAACCCTGCACTGGCTTTCCGTAGGGGTACCTACAGAGAACAGAATAGAGCCAGAAAGGTGACTGCAGAAACTCCCTAGTGGAACTTCTCAGATAATGCGTAAGCATTATTTTCAGGTGCTGCTCTTGCACTCATGCAACGAACGATTGACTGAGGGACCATGTTACGCACCCTAAGGCTCAGTGATTCAAGGATGACGCAATGCGATGCAAGTATTGCAATGCCCGGCAGCAATTACCTAATTTGTGAACGTAATTATTTGTAATTAATCTTACTGGACAAACATAATGTAATCGTAATTGTACTGTAATTGCAATTGTAGTGTACTCGTAACTTGAATTGCGCTTAAGGAAGCATTATGAATCAATTTTCATCACCCTTATTAACATTTCTTGGGCTGAAGTAACTTAATCGTGAATATTTTGATTAGCCATAGGTGATGTTAGTTATGCTTAATTCTGATTAGCCATAATGAATTCATAGTTGGTCAATCAGGAAGGTTAAAAGTAAGTCTTCCTAAAGGAGCCTTGAACCACACCTCGGGCTTGGTGAACTTCCGTAGCCCGCAGGTAGCACGCTGCTGTGAACATCTCAGCCATGTTTTGCTGTTGTACGCGGCGCGTGGAGCTCACAAGCTGGTCGTGAAGTCATCTTTCTCTCAAACGCTCTCTCTTCCACAGAAGGCCCAGTCCTCACTCTCCTGAACGCTTTATTTCGTCATAGAACGCTTTATTTCGTCATTGCCTTAGACGGCTGCTACTGGCCCATAGCTGACATCACGCTGCGGTTGGCTACATGGCGTAGATACAGTGGCCACCACGGGGTGCCGCCACGAGTCCACTGGCTAAGCTCACTGCGGATCGCTGAGGACTACACGTTTGGCTCATGTTTAGCGAGTCGTAAGGCATCAAAGGCGGCAGTCGTGGCATCTACGTTAATATCCAAAATGAAATTTGAAGTGCACACCACAGCAACATTCAGAAGGTGTAGCACCGTAGCCTTCGCAGTGCAAGGCATTGAAGAAGGAATGGGAGCACAGCGGATGCAGTGTTTGATGCCAATAACACCGCTTCTGCGAAATGCATTGAAGTACTTTTTGCGGCAAGCTATTTATGAAATAGCCTATTTTCACTTCAAATGCCTTTATCCGCTTTGATACAAAGTGTTTCAGGGCCACTTCAATTATTATTGATTAAGCTTAATGAATTATCCTTAAATGATGTGCAATTATTTATATGTTTAATACATTCGTTAATTATTCGCCATTAGGCTCCCTTACCATTAATTAGTCTCAAGGATCCTTACTTAGACCTAAATAATTTCGTTGTAGTTAATCTTATCGGTCATTTATTAACCATAATTATTCCTAATACCTATCCCACGCTCACTATATATATATATAGTGAATACGTATCGTGCGACCTTACCTCGTGGCAACTACCTCGTGGTGCAACGCTTCATCTCACAGTCGCATTTCGTCAACACGTTTTTAGTAAACTGTTCCTCCTGGAGGACGCACATGATCAAAGTGACTTTCACCTGACATGGTAGTCACTCTTCTTGAGGCGCTTGCCCTTGTAAGTACGGCATGTATTATTGATAATCACAATTTCCAAAGTGCTGAGCAGTTAATCTGATTGTGCACGTTGTATATGACCTTTCCTCTTTTCACTTCTTTTGCGGTCTTACTGGTAGGCACAACTCGGCAGCTTGCTTACGTGTTCATGTTATCTGATTATATGCTGTCCTAATATACTATGGAAAAAAATTTGAGCTGATTGTGGTTGGAGCATCAGTGTTTTGGAATCGGACATACGAGGCATGTTTTGTTCCTTTCATTTCTTTTTAATCTTTGGCAAGGCTATATCATGATGATGATTATCACACTGTGGCTTGAACAATGACGCAATAAGACAGCACAACAAGCGGAATTGTACACAGTTTTCTTGTTTTTTTTTTTAGTTTGCTTGTTCAGTGCTGTCTATGTACTATTACGTGTCTACATTTCGAAGTATGCCATCACCAAGGCCTCCAGCTGTTCATGGGCGTTGTGCACAAATGAATTAATTAATTAATGATCTGTAAAAAATATCGCTGTGAATACATGCACTGCTCATGCTTACTTGGCTTCAACTGTGACTGTCGGAGAATGCGAGTCCGGTAGAATGACGCTGGGTGCTGATATCCGTGCTGAGAATGTCGGCAGGACTAATGAAAGAATAGATAAACACCTTACATAAGACTATGCGAATATACATAGAATATACTAGAATATACATAGAACCTAAGCAACACCTATGACCGGACCATTAATGACCCGAAAAAAGACTTGAAGATACGATCTTCAACTGACGCACGACTCTTCAGATGGATCGCTTAAGTGACCCGCTACTTTGGGCTCAATGGATATGGCGTTCTGGTGCAGACAAGGAGGTCGAAGGATCGATTCGAAGCCTCCGCGGCTTTGGGAAAATGAAGGCTTGGCCTTCATCTCGCAATCAGATTCTTAACAAGAAATTAAGAAAAACTGACTTTTGAAAGAATAAACTATAGCCTCAGCTGATTTATTGTTTCTCCTCGGTGTCCTTTTAAGCAGCCGGAAATTCAGGAACATGCTAAGCTCCTGTAACAGGTGAAGGCGAAAGCCTGCTGCGCATGCGGTAATGCACTAAGTCATACGATCAAACGGGATCAGACTTCTTGCGAGACGTAACGAGCCGCGTTCCGAAGTAAACGTACGACGCTGTAGGTCGACTTCTTCAACGACACACGCAAGCACCTAAGGCACTACGAAAAGGTTCTTTTGTTTTCTCTTTCTTTTGTTCCTTCTTTCGTTTCTTCATTCATATTTAGCCATTGCACATTTGCTTGCTTATGGGAGTATCAGCCATTCCTGACGATACTGTCATGTGGTAGTGACAGTGAAGGCAGCAAAACTGATTAACGAAACTAGCGTTTTATTGTGCCCTCGAAAGCAGGCTACACTCAAAGAATGATAGCGGCAAATACACTCGCCGATCGTCGAAAATCTGATCAGCGGGTCAAGCGCGTAGGCTCTTATACATCAGTCGTCGAATGTTCCAGAGTAATCGCTGGGACCCGCGTGCCTTCCACAAAGTTCTACATTATTCGCGTCGCGCACGCATGCAATCAGATTACACAGACAGCGGATGGAACCATCGATAACATTCCAGAAACTTCTGATACATGCAGGCGCGTCCTGCGCTGTGCAATAAGAGTTGTCAGGCGGTGAAACGCATCGCCTGATAAAGACAAGTACACGTGTCAATATTTTTTTTACATCAATGGGCTAGATGCCGCTTTTTACAGCAAAGTTGTACATAGATACCCTCTGGCGGTGATCGATGTCCATCCACCTGCACGTCGCATTGACACGAACAAAATTTTCATCTCCAATTTCTCACGAATGCTCTGTAGCTCTTCAATCTAATGTAGGTATCCTGGAAAAAAATTATACTGAAATTGACCGATAAGATGACTCTCTTACGCCGAGTTTCATTTCCTTGTTATATTTAGTTAGTTCGCAGCGAAGTTGTAAACGTTACATAATTCCCGTCCGCTGTCAATACGTGGCCGTCCACGGAGGTACTATGGTTACAGAAAACGCCTATAACACTCGTTTTATCGAAACTATCCAGAAACAAATTATATAAAACAATTAGCCACTAGGACGACACTAAGGCTTCGCCGAGTTTCATCTAATTTTCATAATTGCGTAGTTCACACTGAAGTTGTAAATACTGTGGAATTCCTGTCTGCCATGCGGTGGTACTTGTGCATGTCACAACTACATAATAGCATAAGAATAAATCACTCCAGTCAAAAGATGTGTTCGCTGTCTGGGTCCTTCAATAATACCTATATATACATAATTGCGCCGATTGAGGTAAAACACACCGCAGCTTTGCTGCTTGTCCTTCTGTGAGTAGAAGGGCCAATTTTTTGGGGGGGTATTTGCAACAAGCCACTTAAGGCTTTCACCTTAAAAAGCTAGAAGTGCTCATGCTGACGAACATGCTACAGAAGCGGCACATATGTACGTTGACTACAGCCAACATATTTGTCTGAGTGCACTTTGAAAATTCCTAGTGCGAATGTCTCGAGCTGTCAGTGCATTTTGATGAGAGCAAACATTTCTTTTTATGATTCAGGCCAATGCCTTTGCAAATGTCACAATGGCAGCTAATGAAACACTGAAAGAAAACGCACCATACTCTTGAAGCTCAAAAGTGATGTTGGTCTTTTGGCTGAGCTGCAAAAAAAATTGTAAAATGTTAGGAAGGAAATAATGCGGACGGTTGGCGAAACGAAAGAATTTTGCAGTGGTCACGAGCAGTACAACGACCCACCACGGCAGCCAACAAAGTTGTAACTAAAGGCACAATTGGGCTTATTGTCATTCTACCACGATACACTTATTAAAAATGATAGAAGTATAGTGCTTATTCGCACGATTTGCTTGACAAGCGTCCATTGTTGTACGATTGCGTCACTGTTAGACTACTCAAAGCAGGCAACACCTAACAGATACAACGGCAGAGACACAAAAAATCGGGGGTGACTCAGTGGATAATAATCTTGCTAGGAGTATCTCGGCAGCGTTAGTTGATAACGCCTATAAGTGGTTGAGAGGCAGCATCAGCAGATTATAACGTCGTAAATCTGCAAAAGATGGTGGGCTGAGAACGAGGTTGATGTAGACGTTGATGAATAATCGTCAAATGATTAGCGCGTCGCAATAGTGCAATTCTACCGCATTACCATTGTTCAGGCATGGCAAAATAACATCCTAGCTATTTATCTGTTTTTTCGTCTAAATTATGGGTCCAAGCACCAAACAAAACATCTGACAGAAAGATAAATGTTCTTGAGCAAAAGAAAATGTAAAACAGAGTACGCCGATAACTGAAGAAAAAAGCTTACACGGAAACCGTAAGCGACGACGGCTGTCCACATACCAAGCATCGGTGAGGTGGGGAAAGGGTAGGAGTGACTAAACATGCCTGTCGCTGTGGTGTTCTCCCTGCCACTCAGCGACGTCTCATACGTCACCACTCCTTGCGGGTTCTGCAAAGCATTGTGCAAAGCTGTAGCATTCACCACGCAGCCATCCCATACATATTAAAGTCATACGAATGGCAGCGTAGCAGAAATACATAGGTTGTGTTAGTAAATCAAGAATGAAAACGAAAATATAGCAGAAAATCTTATGATTTGGATTCTACATACAGCGAAGCTTTGTGTTGGTACATAGAGAGTCGAAACACGAGTTTGTTTTCCGGCTTCTCTTTTTTTTTTCGCACGACGGCCGCCGCCGTGGATGCGGATGCGCAGGCGCGAGATGGTGGTGCAAGCAACCCAGCTGTGGTGACGTCGCGCGCCTCCTCCGCTGTGATTGGTTGGCCTATTCGGCAGAACAGCCACATAGCATTCATGGTCACGAAAATCCAGCGAGGTTCACAAATAAAAGCTTCGCTTTTAATTTAAAAGGAAGGCTTGTCACACTGTCACCTGCCAATCCCGTGGACGACATGCCATCACAATGTTCACACACAGATCATTAGAACAGCAAACATGACAACGAAGCACAAATTAAGTCACACAAATACACACGCATATATACCTCTGAGATGTAACCATTTCTACGTGGGACAGTCAGGTAGTTGCATGAACGACAGGCCGCGCGACCATAATATTAATGTAAAAAAAGATGTGGTTGATCCCTCTCATAGGAATCGGCAGAACAAGAAAGCGAAACATGTCTTCGCAGAAACCGTTGCATGTTTGCTTCGTGAACTCATGGTCCGCTGCAGCGAAAGGTGCACCACTTGCGGGTCGGCGACCGTGTTGCAGGTTTGCTAGGTGAGCGGCGCCCAGCTGCTGCTAAGTCGGTTCGGCGAAGGTACGAGCATTTTGTTCAGGCTTCGTAGTGTCTTGGGCAGGCTGTTGAGTTGCGACGCACTCAGCTTCAGGAATGGGAGTGGCACAGTGCGCTGCGTGCGCCGCGAAGGCGTTGTGCTTCACGCTGGCGTGACCCTCGTGGGGCCGAAGTGAGATTTGCCGTCAACGACGTTGCCTTCTTGCGCCACTAAGCGCAGCAGTTTTCTTAGTCGGTGCCATCGCAGTAGGCGGCATGTAAGCACTGCTGATGCACATTGAAGCTGCACTCCGCTACAGGCTAACCAGACGCGAAAGACAAACCATGTGTGCAGAAACTGCATCGTCACTTCTGCAGAAGGCCTACACTGCTACACCAGACTACACCGCGTTGAAGCCTCCACTGCGCTGAGACTACAGAGGCGCTCACTGTCGACGCTTGTTAGTGTCATGATGCAGTACTTCGCTTCACCGCTCCTAGATGGTGGCGCCACCCTGTCAAGAGAGCATGTTTTGTGCGTTCACGCTGACGTCACATTTGTTACAGAAAGTTGATGGTGGACCCCGGCATAAAACTTTCATGATAAAAACAAGACAGGTGGATGGTTAGGCATTCATTGCAAATATATACACACTAAAAGTTTTACCCCCTTAAGGGTGTAAATGAGTGTCACCAGATGGACACCCTAACGGCGCTGTTGCCTACACCCTGCGGTTGCAGTGCAATTATAGCACCCCAGAAGTGTGTCCAGCAAAATAAATTTAGGGTGTAAGAGAGCAAGCCTGCATTAACACCCATTTACGTGGCTGTTGGAAGGGTGTAAACATCTTTTATTTCTGGTGTGCATGGAATGCAGGTTCGGCAGTGCATGCTTTCAATTATTACTATGTACAGCGATCCAAGCATATGTACCGTGTGTGCCAGAAGGTTCAACCTCGGCTACAAAACCCACCGTCCAACAGTCGGCCTTGAAACTTCGATGTGGGCATACACAATACCTATATGTGCGCATCACATTAAATATTAGTAACTCAGGGTGTATAAAACCTGTCTTCGCTGCACAAATACACCCTAGCAGATTGGACACATTTGAGCATGTACATCAACAGCAACGGTTATCTCGATTTTCAGATCCGTATAACATGCAACGCACACTGGCAAGACATACGCTGCATCTTCAATAAAAATATAAATATATTTATTGCATGCTGCAATACAGAGTACAATATATACGCAAACCACATGAAATCTTAACATGCATAATCACTAAACAAATTGGTAAGTACAAGAACATGTACATTTCCCACAAGCATATTTAAAAATATATGAATTGATCAAGTCTGCCCTTATTAGAGGAGAAACTACGTATAGCGGCACTGAAAGAGCCTGGGTTGACCTCGCAGTGTTTTGGGCCACTAAAGGAATAAATTTTCAGTATTAAGTTCCAATTAACGAAAATTGAAGTTTTGATGCCTTGAAAAGAAATGGGATATCGCAGAGGTCAATTAAGGAAGTAAATGAAATGCAGAACAACAAGAAACACACCTGTTGTTTTGTACACCAATTTCATGGCAAAGCATTACGAAAAGTTTGGAAAGTTGATGTAAGGCATACCTGGCCAACATTTTTTAGAAAATATTTTCCAAGCCATAAACATGCCTTAAATAAGGTTTAAGCCAGAAGCATTATTCCAAGTTTTCCCTTTTCAATTATATTACTTGAGCACGAAAATCATGTGGATTTTTTTAATGCCTAAATCTTATTTTTTTTCTTTTGTGAAACGAGAGTTCTCGGGGCTGTAAGTGCTGTGTAGAAGATTCTCTAATTACAATTCCAGTTTATTTAAATTTTTGTTTCCTAGCCCAAAGGCACTGGTCTACTAAACAATAAGTAGCTTGAAAATGGGCGCTTTTCTTACTATAAAACAAAAGACTGAATATTCCCCATTTACTATTGTTTGGGTGCAAAGTGCAGTATCAGTGAAGGCCTTATAGAAACAAACCACTGTTGATTAAAGTATTTTGCTGAGCACAAAAGGTGAAGTGTTTCAAAATACATGGTAAACTTCTAAATTACAGTAGACTCGCGGTAATTCAAACTCTGATAATTCATACTTTCGGTTAATTCAAACAAAAATCAAATTTTTGGTTGGTTTGCCATGCTTTCAATGTATTTTAAGGCCGCTTAAAGGGACACTAAAGGTTACCAGAAACTCAAGTTAAAGTGGTAGAGCAATGTTCTAGAACGTCTAAGGCGTCAATATAATCGCGAACAGAGCTTTAGTAACCGAGAAATTGAGGTAAATGCATGACACAATTTGAGACCCCCCAGCGACATTCCGGTACTAGCCCGATAACGAAAGGACTCCTCATAATTTGTGTTACTAATACTCAACTACTCGTATTAAAAATATCATTTCATTCGATTATAAGACGAAAAAAAATGCTACTTGTCTACGTCTATTCGATTCTAAGAAAAAATAACATTTTGACGTTACCCTTCAGTAATATGGGTGTTCAAAAGGTTTCGTTTTCGCTCGACTCTGCGCGCTCGACTCTGCGCCGCGAACGCTTTGGAGTTTCAGTAGTTTCGTTATCGCGTCGTGCTGTGAGGGTTCTGCTGGCTCGCGAAACTTTCATTTGGAACAAGCAGCCAGAATGCCACGTCCATGTGATGTCGTGGGAAGCCCTCGTTGCTTTCCCGCTCCGGAGAGCCGGTGTCGAGGCCGCCGTCGTAGTACGCAACGACACCGGCAGTGCGAGCCCTCAGCAGCAGGTCGCGCTCGTCGGTGCTCAAATCGCTGAAGTTTAGCCCACCATCGCGAGCCAATCTGTCGGTGTCAGGGTCCATTGCGACGAGCGTCGAAGTTAGCGTCATAGAATGAAGTACCAGCTTATGGGCGTATTGCGCTGGAGTTTGAGGTATAGTAGCGGCGCCTGGTGGCGGTGCGGGAAACGACATCTGGGTTGTGCCAGCTTGGGTCGTATTGAGCCCTGGCTGTGGCGGAGCACGTTTCTAGGCCGAGTTTTGCGTCGATTCGCACATTTTTATGCCCTGTTGCGAGTGCGAAAAAGCTCGTCGCTTCTCATAGACCACGCCGACCACGCTGCGAGCTCGCCGCAGCCTATAGTTTAACGAAAATGGACTCTCCGTGTGCCGTGGGACGTAATTCGTTTCTCCTTCCGCTAGCCACCATACTCCCGCTTTCGCTCTGCTGTCGGCTCTGTCTTGGCTCTGTTCCTGGCCGCGCGTTCGCGTTTTGCGCAGAAAAGCCGTAGCGCTGTCTGCGGACGCCGTTCTACTCACCGATGGCGCAACGTCACTATGAGACCATGATGTCAGTACTCCTCGATCGGAGGGCGGGCGATTTGAACTGCGCTAGAGGTACGCGGACGCTTCAGAACGCATTTTCTCTTAAAATAAGTCTCTCCTTGGCACGAAACAAGCGTTTCGAGGTTTCTGTGATGATATTTCTACAGTCCACGTTGACTTAATAGTAACCTTTAGTGTCCCTTTAATTCAAACACCGCAATTCGGTTAATTCGTACTTTTTGCTTGTCCATACCGGAAAATTATCGGCTATCGTTGCCACCACTGGTGAAAAATCTGACTTCTTATATCACCACAACAGCGTTGTGGTGATATAAGAAGTCAGATATATATAGAGTAGATATATATAGAAGTCAGATATATATATAGAGTCAGTATATATATAAGAGTTGAGGCTGGAGCGAAGAAGACTTCTGTGGCATTGAAGTATGGAATCACAAAAAGTACGCTGACAACGATTGTGAAAGCGAAAGACAAGCTGCGAAACAACGCAGGCCATTTTGCTCCCTACAGAAAAAGGCTTAGGGAAGCGGCGCATCCGGAGCTTGAGAAGGCAGCCGATGATAACCTCTGCGTGTGCAGGGAAGACACCCTGGACGACTTGGTGGCTGAGGTGCTGCCCGCACAGTACAGCAGTGAAAGTGAAGAGGAATCAGAAGAGCAATCCGCTGTGACAGCAACACAGGCCTTCCACTACCTTGCCGAGGTCCGCAAATTTCTGACTGTAGAAGAAAATTCTCAAGAACTGGCTGCTCTTAATGGAATAGAGAACTTTGTTCTTAATGCACATGTAAAGAAAAAACAATCAACAATTCATGATTTCTTCAAACGGTCTAGTCAGCCATAGATTTCCATTAAACTTGTTCTGGATCCTTCACCTCTGCTCTGTTTTTACTGTGTAATTAAAGAGTGAAATGTTTAAAATATGATTTAAGCGGATAATTAATTGTAATGTGCGCTGTAATCTTGCTCAGAGTCATATACGCGAGAACTTCCGATAATTCAAACTTCCTGATAATTCAAACAAAATCCTGGGGTCCCTTCGAGTTTGAATTAACGAGAGTCTACTGTACTTGCACTTAAGATGCGGTAATCCAAGCTTAGGGCTTGCTGTAGCATGTGAGTATGGAAATGAGTAAATATGGATTTTTAAGTCAGCCATGCTCTGGTTACTAAAAGAACATAGGCACAGGCAGTCATGCATAAGTTCAAGTTCAGTATCACACTTGACATTTGCCAGTAAGAAATGGTTGCATCAAACAGTATAAATATAACAAACAGTGTATACTAATTGATTCAAGATTAGAAAAAAATATGGTACGCATTTGAGCAACAAATGGCATTTAGCTTTCAAAAAGAAAATAAAACCCTGTTCGAAGTTTACGACAAGGTACAGGGACTCTCCATTCTCTGAGCATCTTGACCAATAAATGCAGCGCATGGCTATACTGGAATCTTGCAATCCTGCATTAGCAAAATAAGAACAGAATCATGAGAGTTCCGTCTGTGCAATTACACATGTACACTGCAGAAAATTTGATAAGGCAACAAGCCCCTGAAAACAACTATCCTAATTAATATGACTGGGCACAATGCACAGCTTAGGTAACTGGGCAAGACAAATGAAAGGCAGGAGAAATTTCTACTTTGTAAATTTAGGAATTGCATGTTACCGTGAACACAAACCACTATGTCATTGCGAATACAAAATGGCACATACAGCAGCAAAATCAAATCAGTTTACAGTAGCCTCTTCACCATAGAAAATAAGAGTGAATAAAATTTAGACACACTACCAATGATATCTCTCAACAGCAGACATTTATCCAGGAGCGTGTGTGTGACCTTACTATAAAACTGACATTATGAAATCTGCAATATATCTGTGCATTAAACTTCATAAGCACTGCAGCTGACAGCCTTACGGGACATGGCACATTAATACTGAGATGCATAAGACATGAAAAAATGTTTTTAACACAACTATATTACACTAGGAGACAAAGAGTACTGTTTTACAAAGAGAATGCACACCAACTGTTAATGAGGAAGCCCCCACTGGCATTTTCACCTGCCCTGCAATACATGCATCCAGGCACATGATCTCCAGCTCTCCAATGCAGATATCAGGCACTTTCTGTATCCTAAAATTTATTATTGTGCATTTATTTACTAATTTAGTAAAAATTTGCATTTTGGCACACTTTTGTGGAAAATTTCGCATGTCTTAACTATATTCCTTCGAGCAGGACCTCCTCCTTCCAATCGGTTAGCTTGGCAATACAGTGACAAGTAGTAGTTCCTTATTTAAACTTATAATCCGTCCTCATGCTCTAAATTGCTACTTTATGCTCTAAACAGTAATGTCCCTCCTACCCAGTTTATGCTCATCATCCATTACATACATGGTCCTTGCTGTAGCCTCTCAGCTAGAGCCTGAAATTTCTTGTCTCCTAAAACAATAATCTTTACCGCCCAACACATATTGCACGTTTCCCCCTCATTTAAGGGGGGGAGGATTGTATATAAGTATTCACATATTCGATGCATCGCAGAGCCACAACCATTTCTCATCCTGTGTTGCGATTAATCGCATGAGTCACAATAGTTGTAAATTGGCTACCCGCCCTCTATCACTTAAAAGTACATTTTGACACACGGAAAATGATTACAAGCATTGCATTTGATTGAATGAGTGCTCTGTGCATGTTTTTTTTTTCTCGTCTTGCAATGGCTAGGTTCAACACAGTCAAGTTGCCCAAAAACTCTCTAGCCCCAACCAATGCTTTGTATAGTTTCAAAATTATGAAACATTCATTCAAGACTTGTCCCAAATTAAGCACGACAGATTTTCACAATGTAAACGAGGAAAGGTTGTGCTTAGAGACAATGGCAGGCCTGCTATTGGCTGCAAAACTGTGAAATGAAATATACTTGCAATTTTCATAAGCAGCTAGCTCAGTACAAGAAATAGGCACATTGCCTGTTGAAACAGTGATTTAATGCCAACGAGAGGTCATGGTTTTTTGTAATTTCTTGAATTCTCTTGCAGTCTAGATTGCAACCCGGTGCAATTTGATACTCTACTCAAAATAAAACCAGCTCAAATTTTAAGGTTGTGAGAATTATATGGAAATAAATTATAGGTTGAGGAGTTTACAGCAATGAGCAAATAAAAAGTTCATTGCAGAGAGTAAACAAATATTCCTTTCCTGCAAATAAATTGGTAGCGGGAAGGTCATATGAAATTAGAACTGAACGCACGATACCGAATATGATGATGCAATGCCCCAGTCTGTGATTATTCTTGCACAAAGGAAAATCCTCATTATGAAAGGCCATCAAGAAACTGCAAGTGTATACTTCGGATCAGCAGTCATACCTGCACTGTGCACAGTACCATCTGCAATATTTAAAACCACACACAACAGCACACGATATCAAGCTTATGCCGCCAAGGAGCCTCAGAGTTTTAAATGAAAACTTGACTCATTATATTAAACTACATGCCTATATCTACTAATGATGTCGTCACAACTGCATCGAACAAAACATCAGCCATCTGTCTGAAGGCGAACGGAAGTGGCTTGCTCTTGATGGAGGGCACCAAGGCTGGGCATTGTGAAACTGCTACTATCATCCGCATGACCTGCAAGGAACAACGCTTTAAGTTAAAGATAAACAAATGCTATTAGAACAAAAGACAAGGTCACTGGCAATGAGCCTCGTTTTGGTTTGCACAAGAAAAGCCAAAATATGGACTTTGTGCTGCTTACTGAAAAAGAAGCAAGTCTCCATCCTGATGTTGCAGTCATGCATTAAAATTGTCCCACAGCTACATGTTTGTGTGCTTACATGCTGTCATCACTGTGCCAGCATGCTTTGCATAATTTATTATTTGAAGTTTAACTGATTATTGTGTTTTCTTGCCAATTCTTGGCAAACAGCACCAGCAACGAAGCCAGCTCACTTACACACGTACTCCCTTTCAAGGAGCGAATTCACACACACACACAAACGCACGTGCGTGCCTCTACCACATGACCAGCTTCCCACGCTTATCACGCATGCACTTTTTTTTATACTTTGACACTCCTACTGCTATAGCATAAAAAAGCCTTTGTGTGACCAACCGCAAACTTCGCAACCTACACTTCCAGCTTAAACACTTTCTCGAGAGCCAGGGCATGCTTTCGAGCTTCCACAGTGCTCCTAAATATAGTTAAAAATTCCAATAAGGCTATAGGCGACAACTCTCGAAGGGCATGCAAACTACCCAGAGAGCTAGACCTAAAGCTTGTATATGATACCTCTAAAGCACAGCACTTCAAATCTGCAAATTCATTAAAGCTCGTGAAGCCAACTGATATGTATGCAGAACGTCTTGAATAACCTACCATTCACAATTTATGCAGTTGTCTACTTAAAAAAAAATTATGGTGTTTAACGTGCCAAGACGACTTTCTGATTATGAGGCACGCCGTAGTGGACTCTGGAAATTTCGACCACCTCGGGTTCTTTAACGTGCACCTAAATCTAAGTACACGGGTGTTTTCGCATTTCGCCCCCATTGAAATGCGGCCACCGTGGCCGGTATTCGATCCGGCAACCTCGTGCTCAGCAGCCCAACACCACAGCCATTGAGCCACCCCTGCGGGTTAGGTTGTTTACTTGAACGGAAATGTTAGGAATGGCAAATCCACGCCTTTAAGATCAGAATTAGTGTAATCGTGAAACACGCTACCAGATTTCTTATTCATTTATTTATGCTCTGGATGTAATGTTCGCTTCGCAATAAAAATCAAGGATATGGAATTCATCAGGGCAGAGGACGGAAAAAGGAGTAATACCTGACGCCTTCCCATTGGTCCTCCCGAGAAACAGCGCCTCATACTGCATTTGTCCAGAATGGCTCGAAACGAAACTCGGCTTTCACGGCAGGGACACTCGCTGCATCAAATTTGAAACAGAGTATTATTGCGAGTAAAACTCTAACGACCTTATGCAATACATGCGCACACATACGACTCACAAAGCGCAGACAAAAGCACGCACGCGCACATTGATAAACACAAACAAGCAGACATACATACAGACAGACACACACGTGCACGCCCACACAGCGACCCACACAGAAACATGCGCACGCACGCACGTATAGACAAACATGCTCACAAAACACGTACGCACCAGACACACGCAAACACGCCGACACATACAAACCGGCATGTCCGCGCGCGCACACACATGCATACACACACGAAGCGAGCCGAGCGCGCACGCACACACACAAGTCGAAAACACGCTGAAAGCGTCCGACAAGCAGCAACATCAGCACGCGACCGCGCCAGGGAGAAACAATACCGCGCCGGTTTTTTCGAAAGGTGGCAAAGCCAGTCGTCCTTTTTCTACGCGACGCAAAAATGGTCGACCACACTTCATTTAAGTGCGAACGACCGTATTACAACAAGCCGCGCTGAACTCGCAAGATAACCATATTTCTGAACGTTCAAACGCCGAGAAGCAATGCGGAACTATACAGGCGCACCACGCCCGATGTAGGTTTGACAGAAACATTAGTCACACGGGGCGCGATCGAGGAGGTAACTTGCCTTACTACTTGCGCAGCTGCTCTTGCGCTTACATTAGTGAATTATGCTACGAGATCACAATGAGATGATTGTAGAGCCAACAACAACACGTAACCCATCAAACAAATAAACGGGCACTTGCCTGAAAACTTCCACGATGACAGTACTACCGACCGCTGACACCGGTCACGTTGCAAATGCTTGTTGCAGCGTCCGTGGATCCATCTTCCAGCACGTACGAACGCTTGGCTTTGAAGTGGGGCACAAGTAACGCACAAAGCACGGGCCACCATCTTTTTCTACACCGCGCACAAATCCAAGGACACGTAGCAAATTACCTCGCGCGCGAGACGCGAACACAGGCGAAAACAGTCAATGCATTTCATGCAGCAAGAGCAGAGAATGCAAGCATAGAGGAAGATGCAAGGATGGAGCAGCTTCCGCCTTCCCGTCCTGCCGCGCGCCTAGTTGTCTGCGGCCATTCTGTGACGAAGCAGCGTCGTCGCATCACTTCCGGTCGCTTTTCATTGGGCAGGGAGCGGCTGCGTACAACAGGTGGCTTTGTTATATTGCGCTGCGCCGAACTCCGTCCAAATATTTAAAAAGAAGCATTCGCTGCAACCCGTTTATTGTAGAGTAGTTTATCCTGACAAGTTTGCTTGCTCGCATGGCCGCCTGTTTGCTGCTGTTTTGTCGTGGTCTCTAACTAAAGCGGTGAGCTAGCTGCTACTACGTTTCGTGCCGAGCATTCCTTTTTTTTTTTTTTTTCGGGGGCGGGGGGCGCAGTCTTTGCCGCATCACTTTGGGTGCAGCACTCAAATCGTGACCATGAGCGAGACGATCGGCGCTCTTCTGCTGTTGCGATTAGATTACTCGCTGCGTCCGAACGAAGCAACCTTGCGAGGTCACAGCGAAGTTTCAGCGAGATCGCGGCTCGATAAGACGCTGACATCTTGGTTGTGCGGCGGCGAAGGGTAAGTATACATGAGGAGACTGAACGCTGCGTTTGTAAGAGCTTATGCTGTGGATAAGCAATTACAGCTTTGACGACACCAGCCCCTAATATATACGTTGAGCCTTACAAACTCTGTCTAAGGATGCGCTTAGAAAGCACATCAGTAGCTTAGTAAGCTCTGCATAACTTAAGCAGGGTATGTGGAGGCAGGCACGTACCCAGGATTTCTTTCGGGGGGGGAGGGGGCAACCCAATGCAACTTTCATATGCAAATGAGGGGGGTACCTTTACTAGTACAAATGTGAATAACACCCACCATTCGCCATAAAAACGCATAGACCCAAAAAAGAGAAGTGAAATAAGTTGTATTTTGCAGGTACGCCTGTGCGATACCTCTCTTTTACTTGGCAAACAAAGAACCACGTCAAATGAACTCGCGCAGGAAGAACACTGCCAAGAACAAGTAAAGAAGCCCGGAGAGTGTAAAATAAAGTTAACTTTAGTCGAATAGAACTTAAAACAAATAGCAGTTGACAACAAAGGCACACGAACTGCGCGGAGTTGTGTTACTCCGCCAGCCAATCGCAGCAGCAAACAAGATCGTCGTCATGCGGCGTTTGCAAAATGGCGTCGTACTTGATACCTCCGGAGCGTCTACTGTTCTTGAAGAGTCTTTTCATCGGCGGAAGCAATGAGTTGTGCAGCAGACATGGACAAAAGATAAGGCGTATGAGCATTTCACTCCTCAAAAGTCTGCGGTGCAGTTCATTTCACTGCTGAAACCGTTTTACTCATGAAACTTCACTGCCAACTGAAGTGAAACTTCACAACAAATAGCTGTAGCGAAGCAAGCATGTTATTTCAGTTCAATAAAAAATTAGGCATTCACCATTCCACTATAATAGGCGAGGGGAAAGGTAGAAAATTACGCGCTAATAATTTTATTATTGTACTTACCGCCTTATTTGGGTAACAGAAAAAGTTTGAAGTACGAATTATTTGCGGCCTCGCAGAGGAACAGTGGCTGGCGGTTATGAGGGCGTGGGCGGGGTTTCATTACCAACTTAAGTTGTATCCGACTATAGCAGCGTTTTTTGAATTAGCTCTAGAAGAATTATACAGAAATATATATTCGTGGAACAATCACAGTTCTTTTGGATTCCTCGTTTACTTCTCTGACAGAAGTGCCACAACCGACTCGTATTGTTATTTGGGAAATTACGTAACGATGCGTGGCCGTCAGTCGCGTACAACCGCTTATGGCGCGGGAAGCTGCGATTCTACACGTACAGCGCCCACCGCGGGAGGTTAGAAAAACACCTTAAGCACAGCAGAGAAGCGGCTACGTTAGGCGGCTCGAATAATAACTGTAGAAGCGCCATTAACACACGGAATTGTGCTCCACATCCGACGGCGTTATCACTGCTTCCTCTTTAAATAAAAGATGTTGATTCATCAATGTTTTCACAAACAACGGGTAAATTTGGTAATTTTCGCTTTCTTTTTCCCTGTTTGGCTGTTGCCTTGGCTCTCTCTTTTAGTAGATCGCTTAATTTGTCAGCTCCTTGCTACTCTTGTTTCCAGTTGCCCATTTTGCATGAGAACGCTGTACAATTACGGAAAAAACAGACGAGGTAATGGGTAACAGTCATATGGCGCAAGGGTTTAACAGTTATTTCAGGGTTTGATGATGGACGCTGTTTCGCATTATTTTATTTTTCACCTCATCTAACCCATATCACGGGTATATGGTTCTGAGGATCTCTCACCGTCGCAGCGAGCCGTCACTCGAGGAAATAATGAAACAAAAAGAAAAGTTAAACGCAACTGGCGTTTTCTCTGGCCGCAACTCGTTCCACGTGCATACAGACCAGCTGACCACGAACTGAATACCATTCCTGGTCCCTGGATCAGTCTAAACGAAGAAGGTTGAACTAAGAAGCAACAACGATGCACGTGACCGTTGAATAGACGGCGACAACTGAATGCATCTCGAGTTAATCGCGCGAGAACCGAATTGATGACGAAAGTGGCCTTCACATCCCAGGAGACGCCGATAACTACCGCCATCCAAAAGGAGTGGACAAGGCAGCAAAATGTTGACCGCCGAATAGCTGTCAAGTCTCAACATTGATTTGGCGGCGCTTTAGGAATGTGTGTGAGAAGTGGTGGCGTGGGAGGGGAGGGGGGGTATGCGTCTTAATTTAGAGAAGGGGTGCCGCCCCCCCCTGGGCCCGTCCCCTTGGGTACATGCCTGTGTGGAGGTTCGAATGACCTCGACGCTTTAAATGTCTTCTTTATGGCTTCACCAAGCAAATTGTATGTTGACGCCATTTTACAGCAGAGGCTCGTCTAACAGCGCGTTCCTCTTTGTTCAGCAATGTATCCAGAAAGCTTCTTTAATTTCGCCACTTTTTGTTCGGCTATCAAGGGCACCGAAGTATTCGTGCAGAATTGTGCAAGTTGCTCCTGTGTTTTCATTCTGCTATTGCAGTTTGTCTTAGAAGTGTTCAATTGCACTATAATACTGTAAACACAATATATAATGACAATCAATTAAATTGTAAGTGAAAGTGGGTACTTTTGCTGGATGATAGGTTTTGTAGTGGCCGTCAAGCCAATAACATCAGAATCCTAAAAGAAAATCGACAGTCACTTAGGAATGCGAAAACTTAATGACTTCACGGATGTAACCTTCCAATTAACACGTGACCGTGGTACGTGAGGTCACACATTGTCGCGTGTCACATGTCCGTCACAATGCTACATTAATCGGCCGAAATCCACCTTGCTCTCATTTGCACCAACATAATTTCACCTTATTCCGCCTTGCTATAATTTGTACGAACCTTAATTCTATTTATTCCACCTTAATTCAAACTACTTCACATTAATTACCCATCATTACTAATAATTAACGTTGTTCTAATTACTACCTTCTGCATTACTACTGACGTCGTACAAGACGCTGATGACGTCATATTTATTTATTATGGATACTTTCAAGGCCTAGTAGGCATAGGAGAAAGTAGTGGTGAAAATGTACAACATTTGCAGTACAGGGAAAGAATAGAAAATCAAACTATAAGACACTTTGAACGGCGATCTTAAAGTTAGTGGAGTTATAAATTGAGACTGGAGGCAGGAAGGCGGTTCCATTCAGTGGCTGTTCTTGGCAAAAAGGAAGAATGCACAAATTCGTTCTACAAAATGGCACTTCAGTTTTGTGTTGATGGTCAATGCGAGACGAGATGTAATTTGGTGCGGTGAAAATATTTTTTTAAAGAGAAGGGTTAAAGTAGCATATTCTATGAAAAAGACTGAGACGAAAGTACTTGCGATGTAACCAAAAGTCAGGTAGATCTAGTGTTCTTTTCATGGACACGGCGCTAGAATGACGTGACTAATTTGAGAGAATAAAACGGGCGGCGCGGTTCTGAATGCTTTGAAGGTAAATTGCAAGACTGGCATGAGCAGGGTCCAATATGGATTGTCGTTGCGGAGAACGCCGGTTTTTCTCCCTGAAAGGACATACAACGCTTTCGCATTAAAAAATGCAATACAAAACACATTGCTCAATGCGCGGATGTGTAGGCGTTACCCAGATTTATGCATCAATACGTTCAACGCCCTTCAGTCATCGATTTAACACCCTTCTTTGAGCAAAGTCACACCTTATCTGCGGTTTCACCCTTATGATAGGGTGTTTTTTTGTGAAAAGGGTATGGGCATGGGTGTAAATGCAGAAAACACCCTTTGTCGCAGCCATAAGGGTGTCAAGTGTTCATTGTGAAAAGTGCGGATGCAAACTACTGCTCGACGAGTGCACGATAATTGCAAAAAAAAACAAATGAATTGACCCGTTCGATTATAGAAGCACACACTACTTCAAATATGGAAGACAGGTGTATCAGTCTGGCCTTGATTGCATTGTCAGCGAAAGAAGTAGCATTTTTTAGTAGCTGCACACAAGGAGTGAGTTTTGTCAGGACATGCGCACAGATGTACGGCAATGTATAAAAGGTCGTGATGGTTTCGTAATAAAATTGTTGGCAGCTTGCGCTGTGCGCAGTGGTGTAGCAACAGGGGGGGCTGTGGGCCCCGGGTGCAAGGGGCCAGAAGGGGGGTTTTGTCATATAGGTCTGAAGACACCCGGAAATTGTTGATATCTTCGCCTTCCTCGACTACACATGGGGGGGGAGGGTCGTGACAGACGACCTATGGGCGCCGGGTGCCAGACGACCTAGCTACGCCTCTGGCTGTGCGCGTATCTTCGTTCCTTGCTTCCGTCCGTGTCTTTCACGCGCAACGTTGCATGTATTCCCAGGTTGTATTCTGTTTAATCTATAGATTTAAATTTAAATGGAACCTAAAAGTCCTTCACGGCTACATGCCAACCTGACAATTGATACGTCAAAGACAGCGAAGTTGTATCAGCGAGCCCTTCGCATCTTAGGTAAAGTTATACACTCGCGGTCAGCTTTTCCTGGCTGAGAAGCAAAGGCTACGAAACCGAAGCGCACCGGCGGCAGCGCCGCCGCTGGAAGTAGACTCGCAATTTTGTTCTCATTTTATTGCGCGAAGAACATTAGAGAACACAATTGATTTGAAATTTGAACGTAATTTGAAACGATAAGTAGCACTCACTCGCCAGGTACTTATGCGTCGTTGTATTTTTTTTTTTATTTAGTTCGCCCTTTTCGAGTTTTCGCGCACACCGAAGGCGGTGGTCGCACGTTTCGCGCGTTCCTCGAAGGTGACATGGCGCCCAGGTCTTCGGGCGAGTGCTTGTCACCTGGTGTCGCGCCTGTCAGCTCTCCCGAGATACTGACGACCAGCTACGGCAAGAAATGGCGGTCGGAGTACACAGGCGTGTGGGAGGTGTACGCGGAAACAAGGAGCACCCACTCTGAAAGCACAACCGTCGGCGTTTATAGAAACGAGTGAGCAAGCCGACTTACGATGCGCCGAACTGCATCGAATTCGGCGGTGGCGCGTTCTCATCGAAGACGAGGTCATGCGGCTGCTTCCGGGCTCCGAAGCACGCCGCTGCCATTTGCTGGCTCTCCATAACTCGATACATGCAACCGGTCTTCAACACCGATTGGCGTCCAGAATTAACGCCCAAGTTAAAGGGACACTAAAGCTAAACAATAAATGAGTTGAGACTAATTAATCATTGTTTGAGAACCCTGCAGGCAGTCATTTCGAAATAATAGTTTGATTATTAGATGAAAAAATGAAGGTCGAACTATCAGTACTTGAACCCCGACGCCGGTACGTCAATGTGACGTCAGTGATTCCAAAGTATATTTTCGCAGTTGGGCCGCGTCGGCCGAGTAAAGGTTCCCGAAACTTGCCATGTTTAATATTTGGTTCCTTTAGAACATTGTGTAGTAAATCTGTACCGCTACATAATCAAGTAGGCCCTAGAAGATGTCATTAAAATGAATGACGTCACAGCAACCAGGTGCGGGAACTTCAAGGAGGCGTCGCCACCCGTCTTTCGCTCTTGCGCTTTTTCTGGTTTACCAAGCGTCCCATCGTGGTAAGAGTGGTGTTTTTGGAGTCATAGAAAGGTAATTTACTGGTGCAGAAGAAATTATTTTTCTATTTAGTGTCCCTTTAACTACGTCTGCATTCACTAAAGCCGCCTTGTCGAGTTTCCAGTATCGAACATCTTTCGTGAGTGACCGGGTGCTAGAACGCGTGCGCCAGTGCAGGAACGTTCTTACGCGAGATAAGTTTCGGTGACCCCGCCCCCCTTCCCCCCCCCCGCGTCTGGTCCCCCGCCCAGTTCGTCTAATCACGACAAAGACACCCTCCACGCAAGTCTTGAAACCCGAATTGGGCGCGACAAGCCCGAGCTCCACTGGAGAAGCATATGAATCACCGCCCGAACGTGTCTGTGACGCCAAAAGACGACTTATATCGAGGTATTATGAGCTAGATGCAAAAAGACGGAGCGCTTCGTCTTACCTTGTGTTCTTCTCACGCGCTTGCGTTATTCGAAATCCTTTACCATGGTAAACCAACAGGTCCAAACTACTGCGGTTGTGGACTCACACGCCCCCGTACAACAATCATACATGCTCACGTAGGCATACACGGGAATACAGGTTTTCAAACGGAATCCTACGCTACCATATAGGATTATAGACGCTGGACATGTGGAGCATACGGTGTTTTTTTCAATCTGTCTATAAATCATTTATTCACATAAGTAGTTTTGAGCCTGTACAACTTTTATGTACTTGCTCGTTGTGTATTTATTGTGCAACTGTACCCTAAATTCGTGACTGATTATTACCTCGTATATTCAATGGCTTTTTTTAATTGCTTGTTCACTTTGCGTGAACGCTTATGTGCAAATCGTTCCAAATGTCTTGTGGCATAGGCTAAGTTCATCGAATCAATCTCCCTGTATAAGGGCTCCTCGTTCTACCCTTAGGGCCAGGAAGCTTGTCTTTACAACCCATATATATCCCCCACCCCAGCGCAGGATAGCAAATCGGAAACTCGCCTCTGGTTAACCTCCCTGTCTTTCCTCCCTCCCTCCCTCCCTCCCTCTCTCTCTCTCGTGCCTGCGCGTGTGCGTATGTTGTTGTTTGCTTATATCTTCGTTTCACCTCTGTATATTAGCTAGAGTATATATAATGAAATATTGCCGCAGAACCAGCGACAATATCTGCCAACTTTTTCCCGACGTCGTCAAGTAAACCAAACCAAATAAGTTCCTTACCAGGATCTGCAGATTGAGTTCTCCTGCAGTAGGGACCAGGTCCTCTCCTACGGCGATCACTCGGAAATGGGCTGAAAAAATAGACAGTTTCAAAATTGCTTCAAATTAGAACATCATTACAAACACTTTGCTCAACGTGCTCAAGGACACGAGTTTAAGAGGACCTTCTTTGCCTCGAGTACAACTATAGACTACGCCGCCTATTTATAATACATGTAAAACACAGAAATGCTTTCATGACATAATGCCTAGACCAATTTGAATGAAATCAGTCGCATTTGAGAGAAGATTAAATGGCAACAGCCGCTTTGGCTTAGCGGCTATGGTGTTGCGCGATCGCGGATCACGAAGTCGCGGGATCGAATCCCGGCCGCGGTGGCCGCATTTCGTTGGGAGCGAAATGCATAAACGCCCATCCCGTGCTTTGGGGGCATGTTGAGTGTCCCCTGGTGGCCAAATTACTCCGGAGTCCCCCAACCACTACGGCGTGTTTCATAATCAAATCGTGGTTTTTCTCACGTAAATGCCCACAATTAAATTCAAGATTAGATCGCAGTGACGGCGACAAGTAGAATTTAGAGCGTGGAATTTTTTTAGAGAGATTTCTAAATTTTCATAAGTCTTTAAAGGGGTGGAGACATCAAAATTTTCGTTCATGCGTTTGTTGATTCAAACGTTGCGGCATGCTTCAGGGAGCACGATACACACAGCGGGATTCATATATATCCGATAAATAATTTAATAATAGCATTATTATACCGAGCGATTTCGGTTTCGGTTTCTGGGCTCCGGGGGGATGCTATGACGTCACAGAGGAGGAAACGCAACATGGCTTGGTCACGTGGCCCACAAAAAATAGTGACGTAAAACTATGCTGCGTCGTCTGCTCGCGCATACGCGTGCTCTGCCAGCAGGGGTCAACCACTGGCGATTCGAAGTGCATGTCGTGATTATTATAATTATTGCGAAGAGCGACAACAACGGTAAGAAAATATTGCGGTTTGTGAGAGTCGGTGATTCATTCCGAAGCGCCGTAAGCTCTAGCTTTGAAGTGAACCGGAAAAGGCCTAGCGACGATATCGGCGGCGCCGAACGATCAGAGGCGGTGAAGCTGCCGTCGATGCCAGAGCGACCACTCCTCGGTCGCTGATTGGCCGCTTCGCCGTACGGCTGCCGCACAAATGGGTCCTGGGCCCGTCCTCTCTACGGCAAGGAAATCTCGCCGTTCGCGAGCAAAACCGCCGTCGCACGGGGGCCCGCGAACGGCAAACGGCATGCGGCGAGTTTCCGTGCCGGTAACGTGGACGGGCCGGTAACGTGGAAAGGCCAAGCGAAGGAGATTCCGCTCCGAGCTGCCGAACTATGCGACTATGCGAGGAGAGAAGCAGACAACACGAACGCCGCATATCTGGTCCCTTTCGAAGTCGGCCGGCGGCGAGCGCTCAAACGTGTAAAGGCCCGTCCGCAGGGCAACTCGCCGCACGCAGTTTGCCGTTCGCGGGCCGGCGTGCGGCGTTCGTGTTGTCCACTTCTCTCCTCTTGTGTCCGTGTCTGCACGCCTTACCCCTTCTTTGCATTAAGAAAGCATTTCTATATGCCTGTAGCTCGGTCGTAGTGGAGGCTATGCTCGGTTGCTCGGCTCAGCAGGCTCCGTAATCGGCATTTCATCGCTACTCATCATACGTCACGTTTTTGTGCTGGTGTGCTATGACGTCAATATTTTCGTTCCTCCTCTGTGACGTAGTAACTGCCGCGCTAGCGATGGGTCTCGACTAAGAGAAGGAGTTTTTAATGACTCTTTGGAGCTCAATTAAAATTATTTTGAAATGTTTACAGCGTCCAATACCTCGTTCTGGGTGTCCTTGCATACGGAAGCAGCCTAGAACATGCTTTTTATAGTCTCAAAATTTGGTGTCTCAACCCCTTTAATAAATGAGGCATGAAATTTATCCACCCGTAACTCTACAACAAAAGTACATATCGCAGTTTTGTAGCATGTAAAGCAGACAAACTTGATACATTATTTTACAGCTTACGTCAGCTTATTTATTTATTCATTTATTTATTTGTTTGCTTGCTTGTTTGTTTGTTTGTTATACCTTCGCGGTGCAGTTGTTTACTATGTTTATGAGGGTTTTTCAAAAGTCCTGCCGTCAAATTAGTGGCCTTATTCAAAGCGGTGTATAATGTATCATTTGTATATGTTTAGGTGCATTATTATGGGCAGCTTACAAAATACTTTATTGCTGAGTTACCGTGAGGTAGCTTTAGCCAGACTCCTATTTAAATGCATGGGAATGAAGAAATAGTTTTTTTCTCCGGTGAGCAGTGCACCGATTTCAGTGAGGTTCACTGCATCTAAAAGCAAACGTTACAATGTAGCAATCATAAGAAGTCTATTTAAATGCGTTTTGATCCTTGAATATCTCGAATTTAAAAAAAACTAAGTTATCACATTTATAACTCAGTAGCTCAGCAATAGAAATGATAGCACTATAATCTAAGGTGCGCCTGATAATATATGTAAATCGGACAAAATTGATATATTACACACGGCTCTCACTTACATCAAATGGTCAGATCAATGAGTCAATGAATCAATGGAACTTTATTTTCAAGAATAATACAAAACTTACTTACACAAAAATTATTTGAACCGATAGCCTAAAGTGGCCAGTGGCCAGTCCAATGCAGCATACAACATAATATGCACAGGTCAGCTAAGGGAAAAGAGGCATACAAAGAACATACATACATACATACATACATACACACACACACACACACACACATACATACATACATACATACATACATACATACATACATACATACATACATACATACATACATACATACATACATACATACATACATACATACATACATACATACATACATACATACATATATACATCGCAAAACCTTTATGCGTGTTTGCGCAGCTTGTCTGCCGGCGTCATGATGCCCGTACTATCAATTGCTTTACGGCTGCGCTATACAGAAAGCTGCATTGGGTATTTCGACAGCGAATCACTTTTCTGCTGGTGGGTTTTTTGCACAGCTTCTAGGGTGGCTCCGAGTACACCCCGGCCTCCATTCATACTCTACCTTATTATGCCTTAACTTGCAATAAATATGTTTTGTTTACCATCATCATCCTCACCATCACCATTACCATAATCATCAACATCATCGACCACAGCACCGAATTAAAATCACCACATGACAACGTGCTGCAATGAAGGCGACTCGGAAAACGAGCCGCTCGCACAAGAACGTTGATCTGTCTCTTCCATGGTAGAGTTTTTGTATTCACCCTGCTGGTCCCATCATCTTGAATTGCCGAGCGACTGACCGCTCGAGGCACTCTGAGTGTATTCGCAGGCTTCTTTCACGCTCGCAAAAACACTTTCATGTAGTACGTACTGAGCAACAGAAAGCTGCAGCGGGAGTTTTTTTCACGCTGTTCTAAAATTTTCTCACTGACACTTTTCATCTAATTACAATATTTGAGAGGTTTACAAATTGATCGAGACAAATTATGTAATTAGGCGGAATGCAAAAAATAATCTGGGTACCTCCGAGCGACGGCAAGCAACTTTGGTTCTGTTCAGCTACGCGGCATTTCCTTATATTTAAATATTGGTGCATGACAGTTGAGGCACCCTGTACATATAGTTGAATGATAAGAGTTTCTGGCAACAGGATAGTAAGTTGAAGATATCCAAGGTGAAAAACATCACAAACGTGTTTCATTCGTTGGTTTTGAAATAAACGTGTTATGTTCTTCTGACGCGGAGTTCTTCAAGTACATAATAAATTGTGGGGTTTTACGTGCCAAAACCACTTTCTGATTATGAGGCACGCCGTAGTGGAGGACTCCGGAAATTTCGACTACCTGGGGTTCTTTAACGTGCACCTAAATCTAAGTACACAGGTGTTTTCGCATTTTACCCCCATCGAAATGCGGCCGCCGTGGCCAGGATTCGATCCCGCGACCTCGTGCTCAGCAGCCCAACACACACACGTGCGTGTGTGTGTGCGTGCGCGCGCGCGCGTGATGGCTAATTTGACAAGAGTAATGGCAAACAGCGCGAAAGGCACAGACGGAAGCAAGATGTAAGACACATTAGGCACCAACAACTTCCATTTTTCTCGCTTTGCAGGTGCTTGCATACAAACACATATAATTGTTGCTTCTATAATGCGGTGTATACGCTCACCTGTCTGCCTAGGAGTGTAGATAGGTTTGTCGCTCTGCAGAAGCAGGTATCCGCTCCTGTGACTCACAGGTAGACGGGCCTCCTTGGTGTAGACCTGGCCGCACTCGACCATTAAGGACACGTAATGACGAAGGCCACTACGAAGCAGGTCAGCGTTCAGCTTGTCAGGGTCAATCCGAATGCGCACCACTCGGTGCTCTCCTGCATAATACGAGCACGTGTTAACGTAAATACTTGCCAGTTCCGAAGCTCCGATTCACGTTCCCGACATGCTCGGGTGCCTACAGAATTGTGTTTACGTGCGTTGGTTTGTACATTGTATATTGGGAGAAAAGTACATTTGACGAGACACAGACCCCCAGAGAATGAGCGACCTAACGAGGCGTCGGCAATAGCAGCTGCTGAGTTTGTTGCTTGTTTGTTTATTTACATACGTAATAATAAAACGAACGTGCAACCGGAAAGCAAACGAAACATGGGCTTGAAATCATGTGCCCACTGCCTACAACTTCAGGAATAAGAATGATGGACGGACGAATGCATGAAATGATGGATGGACAGATGAATATTATGGACACTCCCTTCGTAAAAGAGAAACGCGTCGCTGATGCCAGCATGCTTCTTAATAATACCTCTCTTCTAAAATTATTACCCACTGCTAAAATGGAAGGTTAGCGTTAACAAACCATCGAAACGACATCGACTGACGCACCACCTGTCGCCGGCTTCAAACGACATCGAACTATTCGTCACCCAGCGCGAACTAATAGGTGCTAGAAACGGCACACCCGAAAATTCTGTTGATTGAAAGTACTGCTTATTTCGCTTTGCTTACAGTACGTGCCGAGGTCCTACACGAAGCTGGATGAAATTACCAATGCTGTTACATGTTGCTCAATTGATTAGAGCATCGCACGCGTAATGCGAAGACATGGGATCGTATCCCACCGGCGGCCAGTTGTTTCTTCATCCGCTTTCATTTTCATTTATTTATCGTTTCATTAATTCAATTAAGAATTGAAGATTATTTTCCCTGTGTTGTCCTAGGTGTCATTATTTGCAGTATATATATATATATATATATATATATATATATATATATATATATATATATATATATATATAAAGCGAGAAGAAAGGAGGTTAACCGAGGGGCCCGATTTTTATTAGTGGGCCCGATTTTTTAGGGAAACCGCGCCGCGGTAGCTCAATTGGTAGAGCATCGCACGCGAAATGCGAAGGTTGTGGGTTCGGTTCCCACCTGCGGCAAGTTGTTTTTTCATCCACTTTAATTTCCATTAAGTTATCGTTTCTTAATTTCATTTATTAAGCACAAGTAATTTCCCCTATGTTGTCCTTGGTGTGAGTGTTTGTTGGCTTCGTATGATATATATATATATATATATATATATATATTCCGGCACACCGTCATTTGCACTTCGCTCCTCGAAGAGGCAGTGCGTGTGTCGAGTGAGCTCCTGAACAAAACTTTGCAATGTGTACGGTGAACGCAGTTTAAATCTTTGGGATACGAAACGAAACCTCAAAGAGGTCCGATGTAATTCTAACGCATTTCCGTCAAATTTACCGCTAAATTGCCACACAATCTTTTTATTCATGTTTCGCTATTGGGCTTACCTTCACCGATGCTGATGGTGTCTCGGAAGATCGTGTGCTGTCTCTTCGGGAAATCCTGTAGGGTTAAGGTGACGTCCTCTGATGACTCCCGGTTGAAGACCACAAACGTCTCCTCAACTCCAGGTCTTACTTCTCTGGGAGCTATGACCATGCAGCTTTGCCTGCGAGTTTAATATTTTATTTTATTTTGTTCTTGTTTTTGATTTTCTTTGCTTTTTCTGCAGCAACTACACTGAAGAACTTTACACCATTTGGAACGTATCTTGTGTCCCCACAACGTCACCTGCCTTTTTTTGCGTTTCCTTTCCCGAAAACTCTTCTATTTTTGTGGAGAATGCTTTGTCCCACTGATAATCTGCGCGCCGTCCATGACCTGGAGGTACTAGGCGCGCAGCGTTAAATAAATGGAAGGCATGCAAGAGAGATGACGATTACTGCTTGAGGACAAGATAAGCTGCCAAGAGTGCAAACTGTTCTTAGAGTGTAACTGTTTAGTGGATACTTAAAAGGCAGCTTCAAGTTCATTCCCGTGAAATATATTCTTGAAAACTCCATTTTCATCTTTCTAGCGAAAGAATACTTGTTGGCATGGAAAGTGAAGGGAACAGTACCCCTCCTCCCGCCATTACCTTTTTTTTTTGTTATTTCGGGCGAGAACGTTATTATTTCTTGGCTTCATTATCTGTTGGTCTTATATGGTTGTGAAGACCAAAAATCGGCCCACTTGGTTTCCTCTTTCTAGTGTGGTATCGCGTTAATATTACGTCAGTTACTTTTAACTACGCTCGCAAATTTTGGTCGTTTGAGTGTAGAAAAATTTCTCACAACCCACGGCATCGAGTTTGATCCTTGGGCAATGCACGTTCCTGGTGTTTCTGAAGTGTGTCTTGCGCAGTAACCACGCTTGCCAAGAGGTTAGTGATCTTGTTTAGCGATAACTTTGTTTTATGCTTCAAAATGTAATTCAGCCAGTCTGTACTTACAGACTACAAATAGAATCTGTCGAGTTTTTATAGACTAGCTTATTTATCTACAGGAAGTACTCAAAGAGTGTACAAATAAAGCACGGTGTCAACTCTATTTTCTTCAGAATATTTGGAGTCCATAATGAATGTATAAAACTTATATATGTATGTATGTTTCTCGAGCGATAGTGTACGACCTTAAGTCCTCAGGTCGTCTATGAACGTTCTACAATGTTCACAAAGACATCTATGAACTTTACATAAATTGAGCGAGAACCCGCCGCGGTAGGTAAGTGGCTATAGCGTTGCGCTGCCGAGTGCAAGGTCACGGGTTCGATCCCCATCCCAACAGCCGGATTTCGTTGGGGGCCGAAAGCAAGAACGCTCGTGCAGCATGGCATTGGATGCAGGTTAGAGAACTCCGGGTGGTCAAAAATTAATCTGGAGTCCCCCGATATTCATAATCAGATCGAGGCTGTTAGCGCCTAGAATTTGTTCATTTTCTCGTGCTGACAGAAAGATAGAGAGAGTAAGTGCAATCTTCACTGGTTGTAAAAAAAGAATATCTATTTACATCCGAGCCAGTGTATGCCGGGCGTAACTCACCGTTCTTCTCCCATGTCTCGTTATCACTATCAACGGTGCCACACAACATCACCTTCACGGCCGTCTATGACATTTTGGTCACAGCTGGCGTGCCTTAAACGCCTTGCTGACCACAGCAGTCCAACGTGTGGAGCGGGCACAAAGCTAACGAAGCTCCTCCAGCTGGGGTGCTACTTCGGGCCCCGTCTAACCCCACATGCGTTGTCGTATTCTGTCATGCAGGCGCGTTTGAGCCAATCGGGGGAAGCGCAGCCTCGCTCTGAGCCAATCAGAAATGACACGGTGGCGAATTCCACAACGGGGCCGAGGTGAAAACTGTTCGGAGTAGTACTTAAGCAGCGACGGGTACAGATCGGATTGGATTACAGAAATCTTAATGTCAACGGCGACAGCGTTTCACTATTGCAGGTTCGGTTCCGCACTCGCATTTAAACAGTACATTTACCCGTACTTACAACATACTTAAATTCAGTCACAATCGCTAGCGTCAAGTAAATGTGCAAGTCTAGAACTTAGTCTTTCTACACTTACTTCCAAGAGCCATCTCAAAACGCCTCCTACTGCGGTGAAGGCGATACCGAAAAAAAACTGCTTCAGCGTTTCCTCTTCCCCATTACTCAGGAACTTAAAAAAAAAACGTTCATTGAATAGCGGTACACGCCTACTGGCACATATCCAAGTTTGTCCAATGGTTGGTTTCAAAGCATGTTACCTCAGCCCAGCAGCCCGATGGGATACCGATTCGACAAACTGCGTAGTGACCCAGCTAGGCGGGAAAACTGGTCACACACACACACACACACACACACACACACACACACACACACACACACACACACACACACACACACACACACACACACACACACACACACACACACACACGCACACACACGCACGCACGCACACGCACACACACGCACACACACGCACACGCACGCACGCACGCACGCGCGCACACGCACGCACAACCCCAGAAAGTGCGTGAAGTACCCCAATAATGCTAACGGATTAACAAAGAGGTATCCACCAGTGACCCTTTGTGGCCCATCGTGCAACATTACAGGCAGCACCCACCAACAGTCCAAGTGTTGAAAAGAGGCAAATAATGTTCTCTTCAAAAAAAAAAAAGTATATGGATTCCACGATTTGTGGGAATCGGTTCAAGCTAATCTTTCATTGGTGCTTGCGATGCACGATGTTCTTGTTTAATGACCAATAAACGTACTTATAGTTGTCGCGTAACCCCACGAAGGCAGCTTCTCACTGTGCTGGTACTTGAACATGGTGGGCACAATAACTTCAGTGCACCATATTAACACACGTTACACAGCTTGTTTTTTTTTTTCACGGTCCCGTTTTCCGGAGGATTATCGCGATTATTGATTTGTCGTCGCTCGGCGCAGGACGTGCCTGTCGTGTTGCCACTTTTTTTTTTTTTGCACAGCTTAAAATGGCGGCCACGATGATGTAAATGCAAACCATCACATGACAGAGTTGGACACATTTTCACTGGGAGACACCTCGGTTAACGTATACTTCTGCCTCTACAACATCCGGATATTATGCGCATGATGCGAAGGAATGAAGCTGGTGTAAGACAACGACGGCATGAACATGACAACAACGGCATGCACGCTGACAGAGGGACATCCATGGCGTGACAGCGCAAAGATGGCAACGCTGAGGACAATGGCGTGTCAACAACGCGATGACATCATGACGGTGAGATAATGACGAAAGAATGCTGATTATGTTGGCGACGATGGATCGAACAGTGACTCCACCACGTCGACGCAATGGCGACGACGGAATGATGACGCAACGATGGCTATTACGTGTCGACAAATTAATGATAAAAAGGGAATGGAGGCGATGAAATGACGATGGAATCATGGCGGCGTGTGTGTGTTGGAGCTCTAATCCATGCGCACAAACAAATAAAGCTTCGCTTTAAGATGAAACGCGATGCTCGTAATTGTCTTTATTTGCCACACCATTGCAACGTGTTTATGGCCCGCACCGGTCAAACATCCAATGTAAAGGAATGTTTACCTTTATGCACTTCGCTGTGCACAAGCTATGACGAAATGCCAACGGCAGTTAGTGCGAATGCACACTGTGGGGTGTCAGTGCAGTTATGTCACGAGGACGAAGGGAAACTTTGATATTGACAGAAGAACTGTAAGGCCGAGGTGCACGCAGGGACAAGCGCGGTGCGAAATACGGTGGTACGGTTGACTGTTTTCCGTCTGTTTCATTGTCGCGTGCGCAAGCTAATGAGAACTGCCCCGCGAGCACATGCCTTCAAGTTTGCCAGGCAACGCGACTCGCTCAGTGACTCGACAAGATATGATCACGAGTAGCAGCCACCGTGGTCGGCAAAGAAAGCTTTGCGTGAAAGCTCTGGCAATGCCGCGTGCCGTACACACTGCTGTGCAGGATCGGCCCACCATGTCGCCATCATTGATTACATAGCCTCCAAGATCGGCTGGCCGTGCTGCCATTGTTGATTACATGGCCTCCGGGATCGGCCCAGTTTTCACTATATTTTCCGCGCGGTCAGGCCACGTTTCTCGGCGACACAAACGACGGAAAGCTGAGCTAGTTGGTAAGGATTCATTATGCAAAAAAAGAGGTGAGCCGTGCAGACAGGACACAAGAGTAGAAAAGTGGACGTTCGTGTTGTCCACTTCTCTACTCTTGTGTCCTGTCTGCGCGCCTCACCTCTTTGTTGACACAAACGACAGGCCTAGACTACCGCGGGGAGGTATGCATAGGAGAAAGATTAGCTTTCAAGTAAAATTTTTAACAGGAAAGCGTAACGACGATTTCGGAATACTCACGTCGGCGCCGCAAAGACGAGGCACAGCCACAAGAGCCGAATTTCACCGAGTGCGACTGGCATCCGCATGCTCGTAACTGTTCACCGTTACGAGAGCGCTCTCTCCAACGGCTGCCAGGACCGCAAAGGCACCACAGACGACTCTGAGAGACGGGCAGTTTGGTTATCGGTGCCCGCTCGTCCAAAATACGCTGTGAGCGGCGTCTCCTCGGTGTTATCTATCTATGGTTTCGCGTTTCGCGGTCGGCGGAGATGTAGACGCTTATCTGCAACCGTAGCCAGTTTGTTGTGGTCGCTGAGACAGCGGCGACCACAACCGATGCGTGCCTGGAAGTGATGTGGGCTGGACGGCATTGCATGTTGGCGTGCAATAGAAACAAGAAGTTTGGAGGATGCTTAAGCATCCGCCTTTAAGAGGAAGCTTTTGCTCGGGCCCAACTCCGACGCGGCCTAATCAAATACATGTAAAAAGCAAAAACGCTTGTCTTAAATAACCCCTGGACCGTTTTTAATGAAATGTTTGTTGCATTTGAGAAATTAAGTTAAATTCTAGTGACAGTTGGAAGCGGAATTTTGATTTAGGTCCTCAATTTTGTTGAAAGAATTTTAATGAATTCGCATGTTTGAAAAAAAAATAGATGCACGAAGTTTATAAATTAATTGCTCTGCATCAAGAACAGATATCGCGGTTCTGTAAACGCCACCCATTAGATCATTCAAGGTGGACAAATTGCATATGTCAATTTATATGTTACGTGAAATTGTCACGTTGGGTTCTGAAAAAGCTATATTTCCATATTACTGAATTTTTTTTTAGCTTAAGTACACAGTACACAGAATTCTGATATCATTTTTCCTTGCTGAGTTACAGAGTTGTAAACATGATACTTTCGTTTTCTGAAAATTTTCGATTTTTGCCTATTGTTAATAAAAATTTTTAAACCAAAATGTCACTAGATTTTAAGTTTGTCCTTTAAGTGTAACAAACCTCGTCAAAATAGGTGCAGTGGTTGCCGAGGAAAACGAATTCTCCTTTTACATGTATTTAGATAGGAGCACCCGGTCGAGCTAAAGCTTCCTCCCCCTGAATGCGATAGATTTAAAAGATTCCTGACTGCTTGTAACGCTTCCCGGCAACCGCAGCTTTACTGCGAGTGCGCGGAGCCGAGCGCGACAGACGTCAGACTCTGGAGAATAAACATTTGTTTCGCAAAGCAAGTGGAAAATTTCCTTGATGAGTGGGGCCCTCAGTCCGGGGCTCCACTGCCATGCGCGACTTCGCGAGCCCGCTGGATCAGCCGTTGCTGTTACTGCTGGCTTGTGCTGAGCAGCGCAGACTCCCAAGAGGAAAGGGTAGGGTTGGGTATAGGAGGAACACCTGAAGGGTTAGGGCATTCCCATATGGAGTGATACACCGTGGGTTTGGCCCCACAGTGGGGACAATAGGAAGGGTACAGGGTGGGATGAAAGATATGTAGCATGTGGGGACAAGGAAAGGAATTGGTCTGCAGTCGCCGCCAGACAGCGGCATCTGCCCTATTAAGCGAAAGATGTAACTGACAATACAGACGCGCTTAGGGTGTGTGCCACAGTTCTAACAACGCACAGCTGCTCAGCAGAGGAAGGGGCAATCGCCCTGGCCATTGTCCACGCCTCGACCCTTTCCGCACAAGTCACCCCCATCACCCTAGTGAAAGACTCGCAGGCTGCCTGCCGGGCCTTCGCGCAAGGACTCGTGTCTGCACACACACATCGAATTCTCTCCTCTGTCCCCCCTCCCACGTTACACAGGCTGCGTATCGTCTGGGCTCCTGGACACGCCTCTCTCCATGGTAATGAACGCGTTAATGCGGTAGCCCGAGGTCTGACTGGCCGGGCACCATCGGAAGAGCTGTCAGACCCAGAAGACGCACCGCCAGAACCCCTACAGTACACCGAGACGCTCGAGTACTACCGACAAAGTCGCCATAACTATCCCCCTCCTCATCCTTCAGACTCTGGAGTTTTGCTAGACGCGTAGCGCCACTGGCCGGTGCGAAGAGGCAGTAATTGAGTGATGCGAAGCCCGACTCCCTTGCTAAGTTGCCTATGTAGCTATAGCGACTGCGAAACATCGATTTAACTAGATTTTGGTCCACATTACGAGTGTTTCGTGCATTTAACACCCAGACAGAGAGGATTCATTTATAGCACGCATTTCCTCGCGTTTGCGCGCCTTACTCTAGCAGCTAGCGTGCAAACCTTACCTGTAGTTCCACTTCGTATGCGACTCGCTTCACTTAATTGCGATTGACACCGTGCTAAAACTTCGCCGCCTAGTTCTTGAACGGCGTACACGTATTTGGCACTGCATAATTTCTTGCCTTTACGCAGCGTGCCACCCCTGAAAAAAATCTTCGGCGCCCGATATACGCAGCAGGCCGTGCTATACAACACAATTCCGAAAGTGGCGGGTCCATATTGTAAACGTGCTTTCCGAAGCAGACGAGCGAGGTTGGTACGACCCATTTTAGGACAGAGGGCGCTTTTTAGCACCTTTCTCGCAGCGCCCCCTGGGCAATGCAAGAGCCCCATGATCGCGCGTTTCTCCTTCCGCTAGCCACCATACTCCCGCTTTCGCTCTGCTGTCGGCTCTGTCTTGGCTCTGTTTCTGGCCGCGCGTTTGCGTTTTGCGCAGAAAAGCCGTAGCGCCGTCTGCGGACGCCGTTCTACTCACCCATGGCGCAACGTCACTATGAGACCATGATGTCAGTACTCCTCGATCGGAGGGCGGGCGATTTCAACAGCGCTAGAGGTACGCGGACGCTTCAGAACGCATTTTCTCTTAAAATAAGTCTCTCCTTGGCACGAAACAAGCGTTTCGAGGTTTCTGTGATGGTATTTCAACAGTCCACGTTGACTTAATAGTAACCTTTAGTGTCCCTTTAAGGTATATCACGCACTTTCCGGGGGTTATCTATCTATGTACTTGCCTATGTATGTTTGTATCTAACCATTTTCACGCTATACTGGGTCACTGGCCAGTTCATGGTTCATGGTATCGGGCTACTGCGCTGAGGTAACAGGGCTCGAAACCAACCGAGTATGTGGCAACGTGTACGTACGTGGCGCTCTTCAACAAGCCTATTTCATGCCGACATGGGTCACTGTAGACGCGGGGCTGGGCAACTACCGCTGTCCGAAGAAACTCTGTGACGCTTACGTCTAACACTGTGTACGTGCCGCTCGGTCTGTGCCAGTCTTAAATGAACCTCTTTGACGCCAACTTGGTTCGCTGTGTATGTGGCTCCGGGAATGTGCGGCTCTACAATGGCGGGAAAGCTCCCTCAAATTTCTGCGATGCCGAGCGGAATCGAGCCCACGTCACAACGGTTCCTCAATGACGGCAACCCTATGCGTTATCAGGCTCCAACACAAATGAACGGGGTATATCTGCCGCTTTTCAAGGAACGTGCCTTTCGCGCCAACTCTTTAGCGGGCTGCGCCATGGATGCACCGGGTATGTGACACTCTTCAATGAGCATCTCGCCAATTTTGGCTTGTTGAGCATGCACCACTGAGTGTGCGGCAAGCGAGTGAAGAATTCTCAGCGTTCGCAGGTCACCGGCGGGCCACGCTTCTCCTCGCGGAGGCCACGCGTGGACTTCTCGGCAGTGCGGCTAGATGGCGCAGCGTGTCCAGAAAGAAGCGCGAGAGAGCAGCTCCCGGTTGGCTGCATGACGCTTCTCTCAGCGTTCGCGCGCACTGGCGCGTCGAGCATTTCGGGGGACACGTGTGGGCTTCGCGGCGGCGGCGCTAGGTGGCGCCGAGTGTTCTTTGAATTTTGCATCTCTTGTTGCGGGTCCGACTCCCACCAAAGGTCGTTGGTCCGAGTTCATTAACTCTATATGAATCACCATTGCGTTAATTAACTGTACCTTAATTAACACCAATAGTAGTGGGTTCGACTCCCACCAAAGGGCGAGGCTTCGACTCCCACTAACGGTCGTGGGCTCCAGTGCCTTACGTAATTATGTCTTAATTAACTTTGTCTTAATTAACATGACATGTCGTGGGCACGACTCCCACCAAAGGTCGAGGGTTCGTAGCCTTAAAGGGACACTAAAGGCAAATAAGTTGACGTGGACTGTTCAAATACCTTTCCAGAAACCTCGCAACGCTTGTTTCGTGCCAAGAAAAGACTTCGTTTACAAGAAAATTTTATCTCAAGGGTCCGAACACCGTTTTCGAAGTTCAAATCTCCCGCCACACAACCGGGGGAGTGGTGACGTTACATACGCCATCGCCCATCACCCTTTGCTGCCGTCGGTCAGTAAAACTGCGACCGACAGGCGGCGGCACCAAGCCAAGACAGACCGGCGGATTCGCTGCTGCAGCTGCTGTTAGGTCAGGTGGCGCAGACCGTCCGGTTATCCCGCGACATCACATGGAAGTTGAATTCTCTGTTACTTTCAGTTTTCGCGAGCCAGCAAAACCAGCGCAGCGCTACGCAATCACGAAAGTACTGAAACGCGAAAGCGTGAGTGGCGTAAAGTCGAGCGAAAATGAAACCTTTCGACCGCCCGCGTCGTTACCAACGGTAATTTCAATTAGTTCTTTTTTTCTAAACATGGAATGGAACGGGACAGGTGGCATTTTATTTCATCTTATAATACAATACGAGGATGCTTTTGCAACGCGTAGTTCAGTACTAGTAACAAAATTTAACTGAGGAGTGCTTTCGTCATCGGGCAAGTGCTTGAATGCCCCGGGGAAGTCTCCAATCATGTTCTGTATTTACCTCGATTTCTCGATTATTAAGGCTCTGTTCTCGATAATATTGACGCCTTAGAGATTCTCAAACGCTAATCTATCCCATTACTTGACTTAGTATTTGCCTTTAGCGTCCCTTTAATTAACACCAAAGGTCGTGTGTTCGACTCCCACCAAAGGTCGAGGGTTGAGAGCCTTGTATTATCGTGTGGTCACGCCGCCAACACCGGATTTTCCGCCTAATGAGCCATTTATTGCTTTCGCATTAATAAAAAATTCAGGCTGAACGCATCTCGTCAATGCGATTAGCATCGAAGCAATGTGCCAGGCTCCTCTCTCGCGCTTCCTGCTAGAAACGCTGCGCCATCTAACGGCGCCGCCACGAAGTCCGCGCATGGCGCGTATGTGAATGTGTATATTGAGACATGATTGTCTTAGTAGATAAGACGTGGGTTCGGTTCCGCCTAGCACTTCATAATTCTTAATTTTTTTTTCTTTAATGCGACAGCAATCACGTCCAGGGCTAGTTCGCCGTGCTGCTAATTATGCGCTCCACACAACCGTCAAGAGCTCGGAATACCATCGTCAGCTTTCGGCTGTCCAGAGTGCCTGCGATGCGACCGTTAGGTTAGGCCTAACTGTCTCCACGCGGGAGCGGCCCGCGATGTCGCCGTAAAGGGCGACGCTTTTCAGGATCCTTTTAGTAATGTTCTTCGTATCCGTATGCGAAAGCATTATAAGGCTCATGAGGTGCAAAATCCGGCGTAGTTGTCGGCGTTGGCGTGACCACCGATGGGCCAAAAAGCCATCGAACCCTATACCTTTAGTGGGAATCAAACCCAGGACCAGTGTTGTTAATTAAGGCGAAGTTAATTAAGGGAGTTAATTAAGGCTCTCGGACCCACGACCATTGGTGGGAGTGGGTCCGAGTCACGGATTTGCGTGATGATGATTGTGACGTACGCATATGGGACATATTTGCTTCGTCCTCCCCCCCCCCCCTACCTACGTGTAGATTAAGAGGCGGGCACCCCAGCTTGGTGGAATAATAAAGTTTTCAATCAATCAATCAATCAATATTTTCGGTGGAGCTCCGCATAAAACACTTCCGTGTTAACAGTGGAGCGGGCGATGTCATCGTCATTGCCAAAGCCACAGGGGGGCCCGGGGGGATTCGCAGCCCCCTCGCCTTCATTTTTTAATGAGGGGCTCTCCCCTCCTCAGCAGGTCAACTGTAGCACTGCAGCACCAATTCGACAAGCGCTGGAGGCGATTTTATTACCAGTAATGCCTTGTGCTGGGCAATTCTAACACCCCAATTTTTCGAATAATGATTCAAAAGCCATTAATCAGTTGGCGTGGCACGAACAAAAACAGGAAAGCAGGTATTGTCATACTGCTGCATGCATTTCTCCGAGGCACTGTACATGAAGGTCACCACCCTTGTTCGATTAATATTCTTGGCACAGTCTTCTATTTCTCTCTCTCTCTCTCTCTCTCTCTCTCTCTCTCTCGGCACAGTCTACTGGTTCATGAGGCACCTGAGCGTCAAGCTACCTGCTCGTGAATTAGTGAAAGTTCACCTTTGGTTTTTCAGGTTACCAGTTAATTTTCATTCGATTAGTTGTGCATTATGAGTGCTGTGTTATACCAAAGACGCATGTGTGTTATGCACTTTTGTAGGTAAGTATAGGTGCGATACCATCAACTATATTGTTGCAGTGTCTGAGTTTATCAATGAAGCAAGGCCACTAATGTTCCATTGCAGCTAGACTTATTCGCTTTGAGTTCACATATAACCCTTTACCTGCCGAGTTACTTTTGAAAAAAAAAAACGTTTCCAAAGGGCAAATTTATTCTAAGTGTTTGGAATCAGCACTTAACCAAAAGAACCGAAATACACATTCACAATAATATATTTACTTACAGAACACCCACTGAAATGCTAATTCTAGAGAAAGTTAGCTTCATATTACACTGCTTGAAGTTGGCTCTTTGAGCGCCAATAAACTAAACAAAAAGTGAACCTCCCAAACACAACTTCAGTGGCGCAAGGAACTCGGGGCGGCTTGCATGAGCATTTAGTAACGAAAATAACGAATTTCAGAACGCGTCCTTGTGCGGACTAGGCGTTGTATATGGAACATTTAACAACGCGTTATTATTTTCGTTACTAAATGTTCCTGCGAGCCGCTCCCGACATCCGCGGTTAGGACTCGAAACTGCGACCTCGTACTCGGCAGCTCAGGGAACCTACAGCAACTAAACCACCGCGGTGAATCAAGAAATGAAAAATGAAAGAAAGGAAGAGGGAAAGAAAGAAAGAATAAGATAATCTCAGTTTCGCCAGATAGGTGCCAATAGGGATAACAAAGCATTAGGCAACTATGTGGAGGTTCTCAGTTCTATCGGCTTTGTAAATTGCAGTAAACAATCGCGTACTAATTGAATTATTAGCATTATGTCGCACGCACGCAAACAAAAAGATCTCGCCGAATGACCGCGAGCGCTCGCTCTCACAACGCTTGCGTGGTGAAGAGCGCCGGCAGCAGGGAAAAACGCTTCGTGCAGCCTATCACTTCACCGTATCTTCGACGATTAGATTACGCAATCTCAAACACTAGGCGCGCCGAAGACAACGCGCACGAAGCCACCAGCCATCTGGTCTCGCCCAACAGTTGCACCCGCCGCAGATAACCTCCAAGATACGGCGCGCGGGTAGGGCTAGAGGAGGAGACGCGCTTGATTAAACATTATGGTGTTTTACCTGCCAAAACCGCTTGCTGATTATGAGGCACACCGTAGTGAAGGACTCCGGAAATTTCGACCACCTGGGGTTCGCGCGCTTGATCCTGTGACCCCCAGGTAGTGGGCGTGCGGGAAGACTGCGCGCATCGAGCCGTCATACTCCTCGTCTCACCCACACGTGCTTTACCTTGCACCCGCAGCATATGGCGCACGGGCCTTTCATAATTATTACGCGCTTGGGCCTAACACGAAACATCACGGCGACAATTCGCATGTAGAGTCTCCGTACGATCGCTGTCGGGATAGTATACAAACAGACAGACAAACAGAAAGCATGTATTGGTAAAGTCTGTAAATAAACAGTAAACGGCGAAGTCGGGGGGCGAAGAGAGGCGTGTTTCGTCAGCCGTGTCGGCTGTCTCTGCGCAGAGCCCTCCGCCGTGTCGTGCCCACGATGACCTCTCGGTTCGGAATGTCGTAGACGAACGTCAAGTGGAAGGCCACGTGGCACATGGCGTACACCCACTGGCACACCGGGAACCACGATTCTGCTGCGGTGTGTGCATTTCGAAACGGGCGTCATTTACGTGGTTAACCGCTAAAGCAAGTGCCATGCACCCCCCCCCTCTCACCCGTACCCCGTTTAGAGGAGCACTGACACACATTTTCGAAGTTGTCAAAATTATACCACACGCTTCTCACGCGCAAAAGAACGAGACTTAAACAAGTATGAAGGTTGGGAACGCTTTATATATTTCGATATAATCCTAAAGTTAGTCCTGAAATGCCAGACCTGGCCAACACCACCTAGATAGCGCAAAGCCTGTTTACTCCGATCCATGACGTCACGCTGCCTGGCCCCAAATTTCCATTGACAAGGCTGACGTGATGAAAGCGGTGACGTCAAAATCACTGTTGCCTAGTCGGGAGCGTCCCCACTAGATTCTATGGCAGTCGGGCCAGGTATATAGCATGGCGTCATGGATCGGAGTGAAAAGGCCTTGTGCTATCTAGGTGGTGTTGACTTGGCGCGACGTCATGACACGGAGCAATAGTCGCTGACGTCGAGCAGCCGTTAGCCTGCGGACGAAGACGCTACACAAAAGCATTTGGACAAAAGGGCTGCAAACGTGTCTCCTATCTGCGCTCGCGTGGGGCAGCTGCAGCGTCCGCAGAACTAGAGCGAGGCAGTGCGTCATGACGTCACGTCGCGTCTCACTCCTCAGCAGCGAAAGCGGTATGTAGAAACAAACATTATATCAAATTATCTAAGGAGCTCTGACGCCTGTCAGCATGGAGTAGAAAGTTAGCCATTTGCGGATCACCCGGTTATCGGAGGCGTGAACGTGAGCGGCCGGTTTGGTGGTGGCACCTGGTGGCACAGAGCTCGACCAGACGGACAGCTTATTATTGCACAGACCAAGTGTATTCTACTTCGCTGCTGGTGCAAATGTTCGGCAGCGACTTAATCGTAAACACACTGCCTTTTTTTTAAATGTGTTCTTTTTGGACAAGAACACTCGCGGAACACGGAAACGTGTCTTATAAGGCATTGTGGTCAGACGAAGTGTCAAAAGATGTCGCTGTCAGAGTCCGGTAGCCCGGTATAACAGAAACGCTACTTTGTATGCCAGAATACCGGAGACGCTGAAACCTATTGCATTTTACGGAATACCGGGCTACCGCAGCCGTAAGCATGAGCGGCTAAGTCGATGACGCCATCTTGTTAATCTGAGTACAATCACGCAAAAAATAGCTTTATTTCAGAGATTACCATATTAAACTGCTATTGTAAAGCGTCTGCGGCGACTTAATCTTCCCCATGGAGGCTTTCTTTTCTTTTTCGACGAATATACCTACGTAACAAAATAACAATTCCAACGCGTAATGGTTGAACAAAGCATCCCAAAATGTCGCAACCACCGTTGCTACTTCCACACATGTCTCAGGTGAGCGCATAATCCACAAATGGCAATACCTTTACGAACAACCTAAGCTCTCCAGCATTTGTTCTAGAGTTTCGAAGGCTTGAACCTTCACTTAACGAAAAAATTAAAAAAATACGTCATGTGGTAAATGTCATGCCAGTATACTTTAAAGAAACACTAAAAGCGCAATTCTGTTCAAGTTTATTCATCACGGTATTCTTCACCATCACCAACGCTATTCTTTCCCTCTCTCCTCGTTTTACTTCCCTTCCCCAATTGTGAGCACATAGCAGGTCAGGAGTTTGATCCAGGCCGACCTCTTAGCTTTTTCTGTCATAATAAATATCCATTTATTTCTCTCTCTCTCCCAAAAGAGCAATTTTTTACTAAACCCTATATTTATTGGCTTGACAGAATGTTGTCGATTACTGCGGAGAAAATGCAAAGCCATACCTATATTCTTATTTTTGTTTTTAAATTCAGCTCCGTAGCCTCAGTGCCATTTCATCGGTTTGACGTCACAAATGTCAAAATTTTCTTATTTCTTTTCTTTTCTTTTTCTATTTGGGCCGTTCTGAAGCACGAAGAGTTCTCGAAACTTTCTAGTTGCAATCTATGTTTCTTTTTTCACTTTATAATATATTTTACAACGTGTGCAGTGTTTTACCGACACACCATTAAATAGTTCAAAAGTACAGACTGGTGGGTTGGTTGGTATGGCATTATTTACACAGAAGCGCAGAAGCACATGGATATATATATATATATATATATATATATATATATATATATATATATATATATATATATATATATATATATATATATATATATATATATATATATATATATATATATATATATATATATATATATCATTACCCGCCGTGGTTGCTCAGTGGCTATGGTGTTAGGCTACTGAGCACGAGGTCGCGGGATCGAATCCCGGCCACGGCGGCCCCCATTTCGATGGGGGCGAAATGCGAAAACACCCGTGTACTTAGATTTAGGTGCACGTTAAAGAACCCCAGGTGGTCTAAATTTCCGGAGTCGTCCACTACGGCGTGCCTCATAATCAGAAAGTGGTTTTGGCACGTAAAACCCCATATATTATTATTATTATTATCATCGCACAAAACGAAGGGAGAAGGAAGACACAAACAAATAAGCCCAGCAAAGTCATTTGACACAGGCAGCTAACACGACAAAAAACATCTTTTTTTTTCTCCATTAAGGAGACCGAGGGGCAACTAACACAATCCCTGTTCCTAATCTCTTCTAGTATTTCTCCTGTGAACTGGTTAGGATGCCTGGCCAGCGAATGAGTGCGATACAACAGAAGCTTGCGTCCGCAGCGTGAGCAATGCACGCTTGGCGCGTGTAGACAAACAGAATCTGTGACGTCACGCGACGAGATGACGCGAGAAGTTCACGGTGGCGGCGCTATCTGTATTTCGTTTACTTAATGTCTATAAAGCCCCCCCCCCTCCCTTTCCGCTAACGGTAAGGGTGGCCGCTTTGCTTCTATTCCAGAAAAAGGTATTTTACTGCTACGGGTGTAACGTAATATTCCAAGTGTCATTTCACGTCTAGAATAGTGAGTGCTCTTAATAGTCACCAGACCATCTTCCAGTGAATAACGTGCTTATGCAACCGCCTTTGACCGGCTTTTTCGACGAGGTTATGCTGCACACGTATCAGAAGTTTTGTTCTACAGTTAACGACATTTCCAGAAAAAGATTGCCTGCGGCAGTGAGCGCATCTGGAATCCTCGAGCTTGATTATATTTGAAGTGGCGGACATCACTGGCACCGTGCATCAAAATGGATGCCATGAATTTTTTTTAAAGAAATGCGCGACAAAAGGCGCACGAGACGCCTGGGGCTGCCTGACTGAACGGACATGGGAAAAGTTTTTAAGAAGTCGAATCTCTCCAAGAACGACGTTGCTATACATTATAATTCGACTGATTTATGTAAAGAACACATTTGCGAACATCGCCGGCAAATTTCACTTACATGACCAAAAAAAAAAAAGAAAGAAAGCCGCAGGTTCCTCGGCAGTTTCATTACCTCAATGAGTCCGACATTCAAATTAACAAACTGCCCAGAAACCTACATCTTTATTGCCACATAAGTGAAATTTTGCCTGCGACATTGCCAAATGGGTCAAACCCCATCTGATACAAGCATTCAAACTAACAAACTTGTCCAGCATACGGCTATAGGGTTCCAAAGAGTGATGTATAGGTAGACAAAATTGTTCTTGCACCTAAACGAATTTTTATTGAATTCTATTGTAACCAGCGTAAGAATCATCGAAAGGTGGTATTAGGATTCGGCTCATATCGGCTTCTGACTTTCAGCCGCTCCTGCGTAAATAAGTGACCCCTCATAGCGCCAAGACCCCAATCGAGCAATGACAGACGGGCTTGCATAATACGCAGCCCCTGTGCTGTCTTTACGCCTGTAAATGTGTGAGTTATAGGCCGATTTGCACCCTTGAATACCCAAAATGGTGCAAATCGGTTTACAGTGTAGGAAAGCAGTATAAGAAAAGCGGCAGCACTGGGACTTTACATCCTTTACACCCTTTAAACACTCTTCCCCTAATGTGTATGGGTAAAAAGCTACCCAGACACACCAGGGGAGGAGTGCTGATCCGCCCCCTAGGTAAAAGGTTCATAGGTAAAACCAAGCACCACACCGAAATCGGTTTCATTTTTTCGCTGTACATAACATAGACATCAATTTTCGGTACGAACAATTTTGGGCGTGCGAATAGTGGTTTTTGAAACAGAATCCAATACGAGTAGTTTTCGAATGGAGTTTTTTTCTCGAATAATGAACAGCCGTTATCACAATTAATATAAAACAATGTTCACATCCTAGTATTCTTAAAACTAGCAAGTTTCTCTCATGACATAACACATTACGAAACGTTTTTTATTAAAAGCACAAATTGAGCATTAGAAAACAACTAGTTTATTCCCAAGCACCGGACGTTTCAGAGAGCGCGAATGATGCTGTATAGCCTGTAAAGTATGGCTACCTAGACGAAGTAGCCTGCTGTACTGCACAAGTTCTCGTGCTTCATGTCTATACTATGCCAGCGCGGGTGAAAAATTTACCATGCCTCTGCTCCAATTTTATGTTTAATTAGGGTGCAGTCGATGTTCCGAAACATTCAAAAAGTATTCAGAAAATATTCGCATTTACGAATTCTGTCTATTTGATTCGTTATTTGAAAGTTTCGAATATTCGCACATCCCTACTCACGATAAAACGCTAGCGGAGCCAGTTTTCAAGCCAGTTTTCCAAAGGCAGTATGAAATATTCGTTTTTTTTATTTATTTGTTACATAATTGCCACACGTTCACCAAATTTTTTTAACGAACTGTACATATCCTCAAGGCCCAACGTAATGGGTTCCGGAGGTTTTTCCTTTCGCTTCTGGCTTCACTGAGCTTATTTTAGAGGTACCGACAACCGCCCAGAACGTGTCACGAAATTTTGATGGAAATGAAAAGATCACGACTTGCCGTGATAGAACACAGCCCCCTGCTCGCGGTTTCAAAAGCGGAAATTATAATTTCCCATCGTCACTGAATGTCGCGAAAAACGGTACATATCAGACCACTTTGCGGCGAGAGCTCGGCACTCGATAGTTGGATGCTAACCCCGTGACCGCAGATTATGCTGTACGTAGGTCGGATGTTAAGTTCGCCATATGCACTGTTTGAAATTGTACCTTTCACATAATACAGGCGTTTGCGCTTTATTCTGTGCTCACTACTATCTGCACTGTTTAAAATTGTACCTTTCACATAATACAGGCGTTTGCGCTTTATTCTGTGCTCACTACTATCTGCACTGTTTAAAATTGTACCTTTCACATAATATAGGCGTTTGCGCTTTATTCTGTGCTTACTACTATCTGACAAGCGTTCTGCCTAACAAGCGGAGTTGCCCTCGTGACAGCGTATACGAGTGGAACTACAGAAATGTGGCGAGCCACGTGACATCCCTCCTTAGTGTGTGGTGGTGCACATGAGTTCTTTCCTAAGTGCGCGAGTTTGCGAGTTCTTCGCTTCGAGTGCTGTGGACTCTCTGTGAGACATAACATGTCATCGCGTGAACATCGTCTTGATGAACAAAATATTAATTTCTTACAGCTACGGGACCGCACTCCTCTGCTTGCCACCAATGCCGGCGCAGAATGGCTACTGCGCTCACCTATCACTGTTGCCAGCCTGCTTCCAGTGTATGACTTCGTAAACACGATCGTGAGTGCAGATCGAAAAAATTCTGATCCAGAAAATGTTACACAACGTTTTCCTCGTTACCACTGCAGCATTGGACACCGACCAGTAAGCTTGCCGCTTCAGAAAAAAAAAATGGCTGCCATAAAAAAAAATTGGTTGTCGTTCCCTTTAAGTGTGATATCGACATCGAGACTGTCGTCTGCGGTAAAGCGTTACCAGATACAGCTTTAGACGTTTATCGGCATCACCAGACCAGAGGGTCCATAGATCACGTTCTGCTTTCAGCCTTTCTCTACTCAAAGCTTTAGGTCAGTGCTCCGAAAGAACATCCGCGTTGAAGGCCTTACCCGCGTTATTAAGGTTCGTGCGGTCTACGGGGCTTCGCGATAGACTTTGAGAACGCCGCCCCCTAGCTACCGCTCTAAAGTCTACGCGCTTTGTTAGTGGTCGTCTCTCTTTCTCTTTATCTCCCCCTTACACTAACAAGAATGTAGTTATTATGGGCGATATCAATATAAACCTTCTGGATGACACTTCCCCTACCTGCTCCCTTTATAGCAACTGTTTTCAGAGTTACGGTTTTGAATGTTTGGTAACGCTACCTACTCGTTGTAATAAGATAAATGAGGGCACACTACTAGATCATGCGCTAAGCAACATGACGTCACCGCCAGAGGCTGGTATCCTTGATGTCGACATAACAGACCATTATCCTATCTTTATTTTCCTCAACTCAGAGCCGCAGTCACCCACTATTTCATACTTCAGCTACGTACTGAACAAAGATGCCTTTTTGGAATCTGTGACTACAACTGACTGGTCTGCTGTCCTTGAAAATAATGATCCGCAAGAAGCCTTTTCTCAGTTCTCCGCAATTTTGTTATCATTAATCGATTCACATACCGTCAAGAAAAAATGCAAGAAAATCCTCTCCCTTCCTCAAAACCCTTGGTTAAATGCTAGCATACTAGCCAATATGCGGAAACGTGACAACCTATATAAAAAAACTAAAAGGCAACCTTTTAATGTCGCCCTCTCTGCACGATACAAAAAATTTTGCAACGCACTCAACAGCAAAATAAAGAATGCGAGGAAGACCTACTATGAGCACAAACTTGGTCAGTCTGGCAGCAACTCGAGGCAAAAGTGGCAAGTTTTAAATTCATTTTTGCGCAGAAATGAACAACTCTCATTCATCGATACCATCACAAACGATCACATTACATATGATCAACCATTTCAGATAGCAAGAGCGTTCAGTGATGCCTTTTTTCCGGACAAACCAGTCATCAGTAGCCGTCCTTTGTCACTGAATCGTGTGCCGCATTCATTTTTTCTTTACCCTACAACTCCCCATGAGGTTCTTGATGTCATTCGCAAGCTGAAAGTAACCAGTGCCGGTCTTGATAATATTCATCCTAGTAACATAAAACTAATTGCTCATCTCATATGTGATGTTTTATGTTTTATTATCAATTTAATATTCAGGACCGGCATTTTTCCATCTGGCCTGAAACGAGCAAAGGTAATTCCAGTTTTTAAGAGAGGCGATCGTTCTTTACTAACAAATTACCGCCCAATATGTATACTTCTATTCTTTAGTAAAGTAATTGAAAAGTTGACTGTTACTCGATTAACCAATTACCTGTCTAAATTTAATATTCTTTCCAATTCTCAGTATGGTTTTCGTCCTGGCTATTCAACCGACCTTGCACTTATCTTCCTAACGGATCGCTTAAAAGAAGCTATTGATAAAGGGTTTTTTGCTGGTTCAGTTCTTATTGATTTTACGAAAGCTTTTGACACTATTAACCATCACATTTTGTTTTTAAAGTTGGAAGCTCTAGGCATAACTGGGCCAGCGCTAATGTTCCTACGAACCTACCTGCAGGATAGACATAACATAGTTAAAATTTCTAATGTTTTTTCGGAAGCCAAGGTTACTAACCTAGGGGTACCGCAGGGTTCTATTCTGGGACCTTTATTATTTTTAATTTACATTAACGATCTGCCTGACTGTCTAACATCCTCACAATGTGTGTTGTACGCCGACGACACAACCATAATTAACTACGATAAAAATATTTCGTCCTTAGTTACTAAACTAAATAATGACTTGGCTAAGGTTACAAACTGGTGTATAGATAATAATCTAGTTATTAATCCCTCGAAAACCAAGTTTATTGTATTTAATTCCCCCCAGAAACCATTTTGTTCAGTTCCATTGCTGATTCTTGGTTCCCATTTAATCTCTTCTAGCACTCATTGCTCATTCTTAGGGGTAGAACTAGATACTAACCTCAAGTTTCATCATCATATCTCGAATATCAAAAAGAAAGTTGCTTACGGCATTCGGTTATTAATTAGAGCCCGCCAATTTTTTAACTGTTCTACACTTGTGTCACTATATTACGCTTTTATACACTCACACATTAACTACTCGTTAATATGTTGGGGAAATACATACAATACTCACCTCAGTTCACTTCAAACTTTGCAAAACCAAGCAATTAGAATAGTCACCTCTAGTCCCTATAATACTAGCGCTCTCCCATTGCTACACCGTAATAACATTCTGTCTGTCAAAAAAAACTGTGATGTATAATCTGGGTATATTTATTTTTAAGTTATTGAATAATGAAGTTCCTGCATGTATAATTCCTAAAACCTGCCTGATCAACACTAATGTCACTAGATTTGCTTTGCACAATAATCTAATTTTACCTCAAGTGCGCACCAACTATGGCAAACAATCAGTTCATTTTGCTGCCTTTTCATTTTGGAATTCCATACCACTTTGTGTCAAAACTTCGCGTTCAACATCCGTATTTAAAAAACACCTCAAGAACTTTCTTCTAACAGAAAATATTTAACGTTAACTTCTTTTTTTTCTTCTTTTTTTTCTCTTTTTCTTCACCCTTATTACTTCAAATATTCTGCTATTCTGATACCTTTCTTTTTTATTAATAGTCATGTGTATTTCAAAGTTGTTTTGTTGTTGTTTCTACTGTTGCATTTATGGTCATGTATATTTGAAATTCCTTTTTTTTGTGTGTGTGTCTTGCACGTTTGGGTAAAATTACCTTTACTGTTCAATTCGTTTAGCTCATTTGGTTTTACTGCATTTGCTCCTTGCAATTGTATAATTTCCTTCGTTAGATTTCTTGTAACTAACTCGTAATCTTGTTTTGCATTCTCCAGTACTTACTTTCTTCCATGTTTGCTTATATATGATTTTAATGTAGTTCAATTCGTTGCTTTAGAAAGCGCATTTTTATAAATAACAGGAGGTCCCGATACAGTCATTGACTATGGGACCTCCTTCTGTATATTATTTGTTTTTACAACCTGTAATCTATAATGAATAAAATCAATTTCAATTTCAATTTCAATTTCTCTTTTTATCCCTCTTAACCCTTCCCCCCGTGCAGGGTAGCCAACCAGAACTACCTCTGGTTAACCTCCCTGCCTTTCTCTCTATTACTTCCCCCCCTCTCTCTCTCTCTCTCTCTCTCTCTCGGCCTTTTTCTCGGCACCATCTTTTCATTGAAAAGGGGAGAACTTCAGGCTTCAAACGTCGTTGTACTGTGGGCTTACTTTTTCCGGAGCAGTTGGCACGGTGCTCATTGACGTACACGAGAATGGCTGCGGCCACCGCCCCTGCCAAGGTGACCAGGCACAGCTTGAGGCGCAGCGACCGACGTGCCTGCGCAGGTTGCCAGACGCGCCTCAGTCGGCACACAATTTTGTCAGCAAGCGATTCTGTCTGCTAAGGTTGATATCCTTATTGCCGGCGTGTTATTGTTGCCTTAAAAACTCTGTGCAGTGCTTAAGGAGGCCAGAGAAGGCATTTTCAAAATACAGTGCAGGATAACTTGGGAAGAACTGCATGAAGTGTGTTGTGCCAGTTGCGCATAGACAGGTCGAACTTACTGACGTACCTTATTCTCATTATTACGTGAGACGCGAACCAAAGAGAAATACGACAAGGACAGAAAATAGCGTCACCAGAAGCCAGTGTGAATGAGTAAGTGTGACGTTATTGGCAAGGGGGGGGGGGGAAGGGGGACTGACTTTACAGGCTATAGCTTATCGGATGAAAATTTAGACATTTTACGCGTATATAAACCCTCGCTTTCTGCGGGCACGTGCGGCTTAACATACTTCTATATCACAACCCTGTAGAATTCCGACTGCAATATTGCCCTCAATATTTTTTCCCAACGCAGCGAAATATTTCCGCCCTTCCCATACTACAATATCGCGCGATAGGTTTCTCTATATAGCTTGGGCAAACATGAACATTCCATGTCACGTTTCATTTGATCGAAGACACTTCCTTTTCAACTTTTAGTACGGCTTAAGAATTCCGAGCTTGCTTTCACTTAAATTCGCGATAATTTTTTTACGCATTTATGCAAAAAGTACGTGAAATGTAGTACCTATACAATTTGGAGCAGCCGTGGTTCAGTCGCGAATAAACTACTATTCAGTTCTACTCTATTCTAATCTACTCCAGTCTATTCTATTCTACTCCATTCTACTCTATTCTATGCTACTCCGGCCTATTCTATTCTAGACTATTCTAATCTATTCTACTCTATTCTATTCTATTCCAATCTACTCCAGTATATGCTATTCTACTCCATTCTACTCTATTCTATGCCACTCTAGTTTATTCTGTTCTACTCCAGTCTATTCTGTTCTACTCCATTCTACTCTATTCTATGCTACTCCGGCCTATTCTATTCTAGACTATTCTAATCTATTCTACTCTATTCTATTCCAATCTACTCCAGTATATGCTATTCTACTCCATTCTACTCTATTCTATGCCACTCTAGTTTATTCTGTTCTACTCCAGTCTATTCTGTTCTACTCTATTCTATTCTACTCCATTCTACTCTATTCTGTGCTAGGTGGGCTCGGTGGCTGCGCCACGACACCACTGGTTTTCGCCATGCAGATGATCGCCGCTGCCCTTTCGCACGTGGTGCTGCCCGCACTGGCGGCTGCTTGTTCTCGGACCCCCTCGGAGCATGCGTCATTTTGCCACCGGTTTTCGGATCAGCGAGGCGTCGCACATGACTGCGCCTTTCCGGTTACCTATGTACTGCCAGCACAGCAATGGATGCTCAATGCATCGTGGGCTCCTGCATCGACATCGACGCTCTCCAGCTCGTCGACCATAAAAGACAGCCTACCGCTCCGGCCGCTCTGTGGGCTCGGTGGCTGCGCCACGACACTGTCGTCTAACCCACTGGTTTTCGCCATGCAGGTTGGTACAAGGCACAGCCTTTTTGCCAAGAGGTGTAGCGACTATTGTCTGGTGCAGCTTCCGAGCCCCCATTGCTGCCTTGCTCTTATGGGTGAATGTGTGGAAGGGATTCGCCGCTTACTAATACTCTCCGGCGACGTTGAAACTAACCCGGGACCCGACACGAACGTTGTGTTGAAAGAATTGCAGAAGATTTCAGCCAGTCAGAATACACTAATCAGTGAAGTTCAACGCTTAAAAAGTCAGATTTTAAATACCGATAAGGTTCTAATGGACTTGAACAAACGAATGACCGGACTGGAACATCATTACCAGGTCATGATACCACTTCAAAATGAATTAGAAGCTGTCAAATATGCCGCTGCTCAAACTGCCAGCGTGATATCCGGCCTCGAAAATCGCCTAGACGATGCAGACAACCGGTCCCGAAGGAATAATCCAATTTTCTGTGGCCTTCCTGATACTAACCCAAAAGAAACCTTTGCACAATCAGAAAAGCTGATCATTGATGAAGTCGCGGATATCATGAAGGTAAACCTTGAGTCCATAGATATCGAACGTGCTCATCGCCTTGGACGCTATTCAATTAACCGGCACCGTCGCATCATTATCAAATTCACGTCATATAAAACGAAAGAATCAGTCCTGTCTAACGGCCGCAAACTGAAAGGCACAAGTTATAGCGTGAGCGAAGATTTTTCACCCGCAGTTCGGAACGCCCGAAAACATCTTATCGCCTACGCCAAAAGTCAATCTATGCCTTCTTCCATGCGTTTCAAAACGCTCGTTATGGGTTCCCAGCGCTATGAATATGACGATTTGACGAAATCAGTTAAAAATATTCAGTAGCAATTATTGCACAAAATTCGTGCAGTTAACAACCGCCCTTCCGCCGCTAAGAAAAACCTTTCCCTATCTATCGTTTACACTAATGCTCACAATTTCATTCCCAAACGTGACGCAATATCAAATCTCGTGACGTCATCTGACAGCAACTTGCTAGTTCTAACGGAAACGTGGCTAACAAGTGAAATTAGGGACGATGAAGTAGTCCAAGACTTGCCAAACTTCGATGTTTATCGCTGCGACCGTCAAGGGGCACGCGGGGCTGGCGTTCTTGTTGCTTGTAGTCGTGAATTATCCTGTACGCCAATTATTATGTCTTCCAACTTAGAAATACTATGGCTTCTTATTCGCTCTTCCCCTCGATATGTTCTCCTAGGTGTGTGCTACACGACACCTACCAGTAATCCAAACTTCTCACCAGAACTTAACAGTACTTTATGCCAGATTACAGTAAGCCATCTTAACGCTCATATCCTTCTGTTCGGTGATTTCAGCTTTCCCATTATTGATTGGAATAACCCAACTTCCACAATAAATAACACAGAGGCGAAGGATTTCATCGAGATCTGTTTGAATTTTAACTTAACACAGCTTATCTCAGAGCCGACACGGGTAACGCGCGACTGCGCAAACATTTTGGACCTCATACTTACTGACCATCCAGAGACATTATCATCGGTTACCTACCTTCGTCGTATCAGCGACCACAGTGTAATTCATGCCACATTTGACTTTGCCCCAGCACCCCGTGTTCTTTCCAGCAAAACTATCAACCTGTATGAAAAAGCAAATTTTGAAGCTATAAATGAAGAATTATGCACTTTTTTTGCAGTCTTTGAAACCTAATTCAATGAAAGATCTGTTCAAGACAACTGGGAACTGTTTAGAAATAAAATGAATGAACTAGCAAACAAGTATATTCCGAAACTAACATTCCGAGCGAATCATCAGAACCCCTGGTTCAATGACAATTTAAAGAGGTTGGAAAATAAGAAAAAAAGACTTTTTCGTAATGCCAAGCTGAAACCAAGCCCAACTTCATGGGATAAATGTTACGCCGCTGAGAGTGAATACTTACGTGCTGTCCGCAATGCCAAATGGTCTTTTTTCAATAATGACTTACCTAAAATGTTAACAGACAACCCCAAGAAATTTTGGAAAGTTATCAACCCAAGTAACACACGCACTGTAACTCTTGTTGATGATATGGGTGAAATCATGCCTGAAACTGAGTGTGCACTCATATTTAACAACACATTTCCGTCAGTATTTTCTAATTATTATAACGTTCCATTGACTAATGTCCCCTGCAACATAGCTTCTAGCATGCCGAGCGTGGTGTTTTATCCTGATGGTGTTTTGCGCATAATTGAAAACCTTAAACTTTCATCCTCAGCAGGTATAGATGGTATAAACTCTAAACTGCTAAATAATACAAAATATATTTCTTCATCATTTTTGTGTTTTATATTCTCGCAGTCACTTTCTACAGGTTCCATGCGTCACGACTGGAAGGTGGGGAAAGTCATTCCCATCTATAAGTCTGCTAATAAGAACACACCGCTTATCAATTATCGACCCATCTCTCTAACTAGTCTTCCTTGCAAAATCATGGAACACGTCATCTACTCCCTGATCATAAATCATTTGGACGCAAATCAATTTTTTTCATTCGGCACAGCATGAGTTCCGCAAGGGTTTCTCTACCGAAACGTAACTAGGTCTGTTTCTACACGACTTACATGTAAACCTTGACTCTAACCAACAAACTGACGCTACTTTTCTGGACTATGAAAAGGCCTTTGACAAAGTTTCTCACCGCCACTTACTACTAAAGCTTTCTTCTTTGAACTTACAGAGTGACGTACTCAAATGGCTCGAAGCGTTCCTCACTGATTGCTACCAATTCGTTTCTGTAAATGACAAATCATCCACTCTTCTCCCTGTAACTTCTGGAGTCCCTCAGGGATCATTTCTCGGTCTTCTCTTTTTAATTTATATTAATGACTTACCCCAACATGTACCTTGTAAGATACGAATTTTCGCCGATGACTGCGTGATTTACCATCAAGTTTCTAATGCTACTGACGAAAACACCTTACAACAAAGTCTTAACAACGTGCAGTCTTGGAGTGAAAATTGGCTGATGACTCTTAATCCCAACAAATGTAAACATATATCTTTTACCCGTCGCCGTAACCCTTTCCTGTCCTCTTATACAATAGTAAACGTTCCCTTAGAATCAGTAGAATCATTTAAGTACTTGGGCGTCACACTTTCTCGTGATCTCAGTTTGGGTACGCACATTTCCAACATACTTTCATCAGCTAACCGAACTTTTGGCTTCATGATGACGACACTTGCGTGACGCCCCGCAGAACGTAAAACTCCTAGCTTTCAAATCCCTTATCAGACCGAAAGTTGAATACGCATCACCCATCTGGAATCCATATCAAGTCTATCTAGTTAACGAGCTCGAGTCCTTTCAAAACCGCGTCGTCAGATACATCCATTCATCCTACTCATACGACGTAAGCGTATCATCCTTAAGAGCAAAATCTGATCTACAGCCCCTTGCACGTCGCCGCGCTACTGCCAGCCTTTGCCTCTTTCATAAGTTCTTTTACAGTTCCTTGTTGCACAAGCCATATATCACACCACCCGCACGCATATCGCTACGAACTGGGCACCCATTAGAAGTCTTACGCCCACGCTCCCACACTACTTTTTCCTCGTCTTTTTTTTTTCCCGCACAGCATCAGATTGGAACGCCCTTCCCCACCACGTAGCTGCAATCACTTGCCTGACATCGTTTTTCGAAACTGTGTCTTTGTTGGCTAATCAATAACCTGCTTTTTCACGTGTTATTCTTTCTGTTTTTATGCACTTGCGAAAATGTAGCTACCATGTACAAATTTTTTCTGTATACCTGTGTTTATATTTGCATTATCAACTATACCCACCCCTTATGTAATACCCCTAGCAAAGGTGTCTTTAAGGAAATAAAACTGAACTGAACTATGGTTTATTCTATTCTACTCCAGTCTATTATATACTACTCTATCCTGTTCTACTCTATTCTATTCTAATGTATTCTACTCCAGTCTATTCTATTCTACTCTATTCGATTCTATCCTGTACGACATACCTGAACGGCTGTCCAATCAGTGCTCACCTTGTGCCCCTGCTCGTGCTGGCACATGCGCAGCGACAGGCACGCGCTCAGCATGAACATCAGCGAGGAGACAACGAAGTGGGTGTAGATGCGCTCGTGCGCCGGGTACTCCTGGTAGTTGCGCAGTCCGGAGACGAGGCTCAGCGACAGCGTCTCGGCCACGTGCAGCGCCAGCCCCGCGTGGGTCACCAGCGCGAACAGCGAGCGCTCGGGGGCCGCCACGAGCACGGAGCGCCGGCCCAGGTAGTGCCAGTGCAGGAAGGCGAGCACGAGCCGCGGGTTCAGGTCCAGCAGCAGCGCCAGGCTCCACACGTGGCGCTGCGGCGCCACGCCCGTCACCAGGTCCACCGAGGGCAGCAGGTCGTAGACCTGCGCCCCGGGGAACGGGCGCGGCCGTTAGGATGGATGTAGCTGGGTCCCTTTCAAGCATACTTTTTGCATAAATAAAGAAATGCCACAATAAATGAAGCGGTGAAGAGCGACTGGGTCTGAGCGTCCCAAAACAACACAGTGCGCGAGAAATTCCCGGCGGAAAATCATAGTCAGCCAGCGCCAATCAATCAATCAATCAATCAATCAATCAATCAATCAATCAATCAATCAATCAATCAATCAATCAATCAATCAATCAATCAGGCGATTGGTTAATCAATAAGTTGATGTCTAAGCGATATGGAATCAAGGTCCCAAACGCTAGGGTTTGGAGAGTTGCCGTAGAGCGCCCTTGTACGGCAACCCAGAGTTTGGATGCTCAACCATGTTGACCCTAACCGGTTCTTCTAACGTCTCATAAATACTTAAAGAAGGGAATTGCGCTAAAAAAAGACACGGACGAGTAAGGACATGGACTCGTCCGTGTCTTTTTTTAGCGCAATTCCCTTCTTTAAGTATGTACGACCGACTCGCCCAACAACGTGCTCTCCTGAATTACGTCTCATAAATCAATGTCTCATCAATGAACGTCATGGATCAATGTCACTAAAGTCTGGTCGATAGGGTTACGCTACCCAAAGCGACGCCAGGTCTTGGAGAGTTGAATTAGTGGGGAGGAGTCAATCTGGAAATAAATCGCACACGGATGCGACAAGAATATCGGAACGCTTACTACGCAAGAGTTCGTGCTCGCTGTGGCGCCCCAGAGCAGGATGGGCGCGGCAAAGCTCAGCAGGAGGCCGAAGAAGCGGAGGCCGAAGGACAGGTACACGATGGTGTGCATCCGGAAACGGAGCATGACGTCGTCCATGGGAATGCCCACCGCGTCCATTGTCCAATGACGGGGCTCTTCGTCCGAGGTCGTCGGGGCGAGGCGGGTTGACGCTGCGACGCTTGTAGCGTAGAAAAACGACAGTATATAGAACAAAGGTCGCGGCAGCACCAGGCACACGACCTTCGAATCTTCATGCCACGCGCTCTCGAGAAATTGCGCGCGTATTGCCGAGACGCCACTGGTGGTCATCTCGGAGGCCTTGCATGTCAGCTTCGAAGTTTCGGCCACAGCCAATGGAAGCTGCCACCAGTGAAGGACATTGTTCCTCTTAAGACACGCGTGTCTTGGTATCTCCATACAGGTGCGATGCACTTCTGCTTGTCGCGCGTCGCCTTTGCGCGTTCAGCTGTACACAGGGCCAAGCGCGGCGAAGTCACTCAAGAGGCTGCTCTTAGAATGGCAATATAGTTACTCGGAAGCGATTTCGAACGTCCTCGTTCAGAAATTCAACGCAACCACCGCGACGGCTCAGTGGCGGCATTATGCCTCTGATAGAGCTAGAGGACGCGGGTGCGGTTCTTAGCCGAGACCGCTGACCTGCCTCCGGCTTGAGCGGTCCTCTAGTAGGCTGCCACATGGGGTTGCGCAATGGATGTCGCCATAGCAGACGGCATAAGCGAGCAGAAGAGAGTGCCAAAACGTGGCGATGTTCTGCGGGCCCACGTGACCGCCTTCTGCGATAGGACTCCACGGCGCAGACGCCTTCTAAGAAACGAAACCGAGATAGGTTGTAGAAAACGTATTATAATAAATTATTTGGAGCGCTGTAAAGCTTGTCAGTATGTTTTGTATAGGATTTCGAAGTCGAGCACTTTTTTTTTAATTTAAAGGAAAGAATTCCGGCAGTAAACCATCCCGCGATGAATGCCGACGTTAATGCGATTATAGTGTTGAACCAATGGAGCGCACATCGTATTGCCAAATTCTTCAATTCTGTGTAGCCGAGTTCTTCAATTTTCCGTTGCCAGCATGCTCAATTCTTTGTAGTTTAACGCTCCTTGCTTGGTTATTATTCATTTGTGACGCTTACCCACTACGGAGGATTGGCCAAGAAGCCGGTGGTTAAAGGTTGAAGAGAAGGGGGAGCGAGAGAAACTTAAACGAGAACGTAAATCAGGGTGAGGTATAACGCTTATAATTAGGAAATAGATTTACCTGACAGATACAGAAAGAAAAATAATTGTAATTACATATGAACGGCAATTTTGTTGCGTTATTAGAATAATTTCGAATGAACTGTGAGCGATCTAATGAGCTACCAATTATTGGTTTCAAGAATTAACATGGCAGCCTTCTTGTGTCATAGAGGTGGTCGCAAATGGCCACGCAAATGTTCCTGTGGCTAAAGCCCAATGAAGAAGCCCCGAAGGAGAAGATGTTTTGAGTAGGTAAAAAATACCCAATGTTCAGAATTAAAAGTTGATTTCTTCCGATTTCTAAATCGGCGGCATTGTAGAAAAAGCGGTCAATGTTTTCATGTTCTCTTTCATGTTATCATTGCTGTTGATTTCGTCTTCTTTTTCTTGCATCAGAAGATCTTCAACTCAATGATACGCAGCGAATTAACTTGTAACGAATATTTCATTTCTTTTGATGATAATTGAAGATTGTGAACAAAGCAACTGTACGGATCCAGGAACATCGTCTTGTTTTGACTATGGTCAGTGAGTTGCTTCTTTGTCTAGTGAATTTACCCGACAAGACGGTATTCCGTTAAACCGTCGACTACTTCTTTTCAACGCATCATCTAGAAGTGTTCAACGCCAGTAATCAAGTATTTTTTTGTAATCAGCCAGTCAATAAATTATTTATTTCAGTGCCAGGCACACTTGGTGGGTACAGAAAAAGAAAACATCACCAGGCTTGACAGGGTCTGCACCCCGAACAATGGCAAACGCGTACGGTAAAACAGGACATTTGTTGAAGGGCACACAGAAGTCAGGTATCCTAATTGAAAAGGTTTTGATTCAGCTAATAATGACTGAAACGCGAGACAAGAAGATGAACATGTAATTAAGTGTGTGTGCAGTAAACGCTTGTACATGGAAACAAATTTGCATGAGTACGCGAACAACACATTCAAATGCACATCGTTTCGCAATACAATTAACTTTAAGAAAACAAAAAAAAACAAGAAAGCAAAGGAAGAAAGACACAGTATCTAGGATTATTACAGAAGAGCACATAAATCGAGTAAGTGTATTATATACGGAGCTCTGAATTATTGAGCAGCACACGTAATTGGTATTTTAACATCCGGATTTCGTAGTTCTTTTTTTCCGCGTTCTAGGCAGCCTCCGGAGTTTATGCGCCTTCAGTGTACAGCTAAGCTCAGAACTGGCTTAGTGCAGACAATTTTGTAAAAATTGTTTATTATGATTTTAGTAGCCACTAATGACCACTGCCCCGATGTGACCTAAATATTCATACTAGAGCTATTTTATTTTCTGAGACATTAGCACAGTTTTCCAGAAAAATAAAATATATATATGTATACATATGGAAGCCCTGACAACACTCAGTCCTAATTAGTAACAGGGGCAGCCAATAGTACCTAGACAAAGCTATCAATCCCCGAAGGCGGTTTCTATGGCGTTATTCATCGCAATAAATCTCAACTCTCCGCGCCAGAATACGCAGATCGCACATAGGATATATACACCGCTATTTATTTAGGAGATAACCAAGCTCCGCGACTCGATGGTGTTTTATGACATTTGCACAGCATATAAGCTTATCACTTCCAATCAATCATCCCTGAGCTACAGTTATCGCTTCAGCGCTGCTACACGCTCGCTTAATTGTTTGCCACTCCACCGAGGCGGCTATGCCTCTCCCCCCCCCCCCCCCCCCCCCGAGCGAGTACAGTACTTGGGGGGGGGGGGGGTCTACCCTAGTGCTGCAATCGCTCGTAAGCAGTGCACGCAGCGGGAGTGCACTATCGCTGATGCCGATAAGTGACGCCTGGCCATCCCAGCCGAGATGAGATCATGCTTTGTCCTCCAAATTGGCACTCGTAACTTGAATCGTAATGTGGTAACGTCACGCGGTGTTGCTATAGGCGACGGCAATCCGCGCAGAAGAGGGAGAAAAAGCTGTCGACGTCAGTGGTTCCTCCACGGCTGAACTCCACAGAGTTCATTGAAAAAAATTACACAAGGAAGCTCAGGCTCCAAGAAAAACAAAAATATTACCGCCCATGCACCCCGTACAGATGGTGAACCAGCGAAACTGAAATGTGCGGCCCCGGTGTTGATCGCTGGGTTAATTCCGACGGTTTATTAAACTCTTTCTCAATTATTGCTCACGTCTTTGCGTTTCTTAATGAAGTTACGCACACGTTTGGCTTGGGTTTATTACATTGTTTATTTGAAATTCCACACATTGGGGGCTTCGCACGATCATTATCATGGAGGGGTGCAATGAGCGGTTCATTGTGTTAATCCAGCGGGTTCATGAAAGTCTTTCTGAATTACGTGACGCATTTGTGTTTCGTAATGCGTTAACCATGGTGCTCATGGCTCGGTTATGCACTGCAGTTACCAAGTGACACACCGGGGCCGCACATTTCATTTAATTAAATACAGGGACACATTTTCGAACCTATTGCGAAATCGGAGAGAGACACTGCTGCTCGGGCGCTCTGCTGCGAGTAAGAAACGACATCACTGTCGGCGTAGCCAATGGCGGGCCACAACTTTGCTGCGAGATAATTATGTCATCATGATATTGTCTTAACCCCGTCCCCCTCTGTGTCCCTTCCCTGTGAGAATACGTAGATGATTGTATGAGTTTTAATTGCGTAAGCATTTCTATCCCTACCCAACGAGAAATTTGTCCATCCGTCACTTGACGTAAGACGAATGCAGTGGGTCATACCCCCCTGAACAATAGAGAGTTTTAGTTAAGGGGACGCAAGTGGCTTGCGTACGGAAGAACTAGGGGCCACGGTACTGCGCATGCGCAGACCCAGACGTAAGAGTCTGCGCATGCGCAGTACCGTGGCCCCTAGTTCTTGCGTACGCAAGCCGCTTGCGTCCCCTAATCTAAAGCTCTCTAATGGCTCATACCTCCGCAGTAGGGTTCCTGTGGTCGGACCACGAGAAGAAAATTCGGAATGCATTTGCCCGTAGGCGTTTTCGAGTCCACGCCACCCCGAGGAAGCTTCGCCATGAGAGCCAGAGGTGTTACCCCTACTCCACACCAGTGCTGGTGTTATCGGCGAGACGAAGGAGGACCCAGTTCGCGCGGCGCGCCTAGCCGCGCGAAGTGACGTCATGACGTCACGGGAGACGGGAGCTCGATGCACCTGTGGCGTGGCGCGCCTAGCGGTTCGTGACGTCACGGGTTCGTCACTTGTATATGATATGACGCGCGCGTTGGCTTGTCTCCATTGGGTGCTGTAAAACGGATACAGGGGAATCTAGCTCGGCGACGCCTGAGAAACCACGTGGTCGACCCCGAAAGTACGCCTCGGAAGACCGGCACAGCGCAAAGTGGCTCGGTGTGCAAAGCGGCAAGAGGACGCCGATCTCCGTAGACACACTGGGGGACTACATTAGGAAACAGAAAGTGAATCATAATAGTTTCCTAATGTAGTCCCCCAATGTGTTCCCTTTAGTGCTTTCGCAGTAGCCCCCGGAAGTATTGCGGGCTGCCTTTTTTTTTTTTTTTTTTACAAAGCGGGCAGATAACAGCGCCAAGTGTTCAAATTGAACGACCCGGACCATAAAACGTGATTCCGCGGCCAAATTTTTGCAACCTCAAAGCATAGGTAAGCAAGAAATAATTTTAAATCGAAGCTTTCTTGCCTCTTCATGCCGCTTTGAGGGAGCTGGCTACTTCTGTCTTGCAGATTATACAGCAGCTTGGGCCGAGCACGAGCACACCAGGCACGTGGAGACCCCCCTCCCAAGCTTCCACTTTACCTTCGAAATATCTGCATACCAGGGCACCCGCCAAAAAAAAAAAAAAAAAGAAACGCGACGTGCGACAGCACTCGTCTGCTCTTACCACCTTCTCCCGATCGAGTACGTGCCCTGAAAGCAAATTCCTGGCGACGTCAATGAGCCGGTTATACAGACCACTGCATAATCGCAGTCTGCTGTTTTAAAGACGAACGGGTCCCATAAACGCGCTACGGGGGCGCTGCAGGAAAGCAAGCTTGATGTGTTCCGCGCCATAATTGCGTTCTGTGCCCATGTTACGTACAAACGTAGCGCCACGACGCAAACGACGCCAGCGACCGTTACACGTAGCGCCATCTGCACACAATTAGAAAGCACACTGAATACGCTAAGTGGCCTCCGAGATTGGCTCGTTGCGCCAGCGCCATCTCGGAGGCAACGAGGCCTCGCGTCAGCGGGTGCATAGAGTTACTGTACTTACCTCCATGAGCGGGTGGGTCCACGCGCGAGGAACGGCTCCTTGACGCTTCGATAATATTAACGCCGTGCGAAACGAACACCGCGAGCTTGCTGTTTGATGTGTAGTCAATCGGTGCAGTTCGATCGCTGCTGAACCTTGTCGCGTTTGGTGCTCGAAGAAATGAAGTGTTTGGTGTCTTGCAGTAGTCCACCGTAGTTACACCCCACGCGCAGGAAGCCCGCGTGCGGAAACGAAACTTTGCCGCCGCCAACTACGACGAGACGAGGCCGAGGTAAGCAAGAGGACCGGTGCGGTGAGTGCAGTTTGGTCTTTTATCTCAGAGGTACGGAGAAAAGAAAGCTGGAGGCATTAAGAGAAAGCTTTAGCTCGGGTGCTCCTATCTAAATACATGTAAAAGGAGAATTTGTTTTTCTCGGCAACCACTGCACCAAATTTGGCGATGTTTGTTGCATTTAAAAGAAAAAACTTGAAATCTAGTGACTGTTGGTTTCCAATTTTCGATTTAGCTCCTCAATTTGTTATTAAAAATTGGCAAAAATCGAAAGTTTTCAAAAGACGAAACTATCAAGTTTACAACTCTGTAACTCAGAAACAAAAAACGATAATACAATTCTGTGAGTTCTGTCTAATAGTACATCTAAAGCGGACAAAATTGATATGCTATACATGAATCTCAAAAAATTTAGTAATATGGAAATACAGCTTTTTCAAAACCTTTGTAAACAACGCAACAAATTCACGTAACAAATAAAGTGACATACCGAATTTGTCCGCTTTCAGTAGTCTAATGGATGCCGTTTACAGAACTGCGATATCTGTTTTTGATGCAGAGTTACGAATTTGTAAACTTCGTACTTCTATTATTTTCGAACTTTTGAAAATTCTTTTAACAATATTCAGGACTTAAATCGAAATTCCGCTTCCAACAGTGACTAGAATTTAACTTTCTCTCTCAAATGGAACAAATTTCATTCAAATCGCTCCAGGGGTTATATCAGAAAAACGTTTTTGCGTTTTACATGTACTTGGAACAGGCCGCGTCGGAGTTGGGTCCGAGCTAAAGCTTCCTCTTAAGTGCACGCAGTGCGCTTGGTACCGTGTCGGGAACAAAAAACGGTGGACAGTGGCATTCAGCCCCCCAAGTTGTGCAAATCGTAAAAACTAACCATTGTCCAGTGGCATGTTAGACTAAAAAGCAGACGTTATACGGGTTGGACTTCGATAACGTCTCAGTCACGCTATGAAAGCGCGACGTTCTACATGCGTGGCGTCAAGCTAACGGTCAGTATATCTATGTTCACTGCTATATGGTATTTGGTGATCAAACCGCGTCTCCAGGAAGGCAGGTAATGGCGTGCTCTGCCCGACGGAACGGAGTGGTGAAAGCATTACATGAGGGGAAGCGTTGACTTGTTTTGCAGAAGCTCGTAGGAATAACAAGACAATAAAAGTAATAATAAGCCAAACAGAAGCGTAGCAATGAAGCTTGAGTAGTGTGATGCACAACTATTGACAAAGAGTTTTGTTCGATTGCGACAATTATTATGCAGTTCTAGCGCAAGGTCATTCTGCACAATTGTAATTTGTTTGACAGCATTATAAACATTAAAGGTAGGGCATACAGCAATTTACGCGGCATTCGAGACACGTACACGGTACACGTTCGCAAGTATTTCGTATATGTATTACGTTTTAATACGCGAAAATGTATGTTTTACCATGTCCTCGAATTTCCAGGGAGTCTGTACATGTGACAATATTGTCTTGGAGTGTTCTATACGGCTAAAAGCTTCGCGTAGTCAGTCGTTGCCGGCGGCACGCAACGTATTTCTTTTTTATATGGCCTCGAGCTCCACCACTGGAAAAGCTGGCGCCACCGTCGGCGTGACGTGCTAGGAGGGATCACGTGGACATAGCGGCCGCGTCGGCTGCTTCGGGCGCGCCGAAGCCACGGAGGCCGAAGCGAGCTGAAAACGAGTTTAAATTCCCTCGTACGCTGCGGTTTTCATTTAGTGGCGAAATTTTCCCGCTTCGAGTGTCTCCTTTACAACGCTTGAAAGTACTACAATAGGTAGTGGCTGCCTTTGAAGGCGCGCGACATGGTAGGCTACTGCTCGGTGCCGCAGGGCCGGACGCACGTAACGGAGGCCGGTGTCAGCCTTATTCACACGTAGCCGCAGGACAAGAAGCTGTGTGAAGCTTGGCTCGCGGAACATAAAACCGGCAAACAGTCATCGGCTACAACTCGGGTATGCAGCAAGCACAGACGCGAGGAAGATTTCTGCTACGGCGCCCGGTCTGCGATGTTCTGAAAACGCGCACTGAGACGCTCGCCCGAGTCCGCTGCCCGACTAATGTCATGACGGTTTGGTCTATGAACTTGTCGATGCTATAGATACTGGCAAGTTCACTGGAGTGGAAAGGGAGCGGTAAGAAACCCATCAAAAAAAAGAAGCGTGGCATATGGTCATGTTTGTGTTGTGAATTAATGCACTGGATTACAAAAAAAGGAGCAGCGGGAAATTGCACGCTGAGAACACCGATAAACATACAGTGCGACGCAACTCGAGAAATAGTATTGAACGGTCAAAGAATTTAGAAGAAAAAAAAAGATTGAATCGTCGCGACGGCACATCGAAAGCGTCGAAGTCTCTACAAAGAAATTATTTTTGAACAGCTCTGATAGCGCCAACGCAACAATAGTTGCTTGTATACTGTCAAATGCTCATATTCTGCGGCCTAAAGCTCATGGCACGGTGCGAAAACGCGCGCGCGGAGAAAGCGATACAGTGCGCGGACAAGCATGCAGACGCGCAGTCGGTCGCTGCGAATCTGCGCGATCGCTGCATTGAGGCTTCATTCTATTACGCTCCATTTAGTTATACAAACACTATAAGAACACATTTCACATAGTTTGCTCTCAGCGTTTACCTACCTTTCACGCAAGAAGCCGGTTCGGGAGACTCCACCGCGGCGAACGTGCGCAGTGGCGTTCACTGTACGTATTCGGTAAAGAGATAGCGGCTGTAAACGATTGTGTGCTTTCAGTTTGCCCAAGATTATTATTTAGACAGTAAGAAACTTCTCTCGTTTCGAAAGTACTTACAGAAATGTCCGGGAGAGCTCGCGCGCGGCGTCTTCAGGGAGCGCTGACAGCAAAACCTATGAGGAGCGCGCCACGTGATCCCTCATACTACGCCAGCGAGGCGCTTCCGATAGAGGGCGACTCCGCAACTCCTCGCCGCCAATAAACGTCTGCGTCGACCGGTTTGAGCCACTGTCAAGATCCACTCATATGCAGAGATGTTTGAAATACCTGTAGGAATGCGGAAAGGTGACCGGGGTCTGTTCAAGCAGTACACTATTATAATATTGCGTGATTACTGCACACAGTGGCGATCGGAGATCGTTGTTCGAAACGCGCGTTGAGCATGCCTTCAGTTTCGCCTCACGCGCAATTGGGCCTAGGCCGCGTCGGCCTCTGGAGCGCGCCCCTGGATTACTATAGGGCGTTTTAGGGCTCCGCTGCACAGTCCCCATCAAGTCACGTGCCGTATTCGAGCATGCTCGCGCGGCGCGGCTGCCGCTTGCAGGTGCCAAGTGTTGAAGATATTAGCAATCCAAAGGTCACAGTGGTTTGCTTGAATGCAACTTGATTTATTAAGGGAACAGAAAAAAGAAAGGAAGAATGCTCACAGGGAGCAACGCAGGCGCTCAAGTTTGCCGCACGGGAACTCGCACAATAGCGCCCGTCGAACACGCACACGGTCTCTCGCGCTCACACTCGCACACCTTCGTCGTCGCACGATCCAATGCGCACTTCCGAACAAAGTCCCGCCATATGATCGCCTAGAGATGTCGGCCAGGGGGCTCCCGGACGTCTAGGAGCCCAACCACATTCAAATAGATTCAATAAAGTTTTATCCATCCATCCATCCATCCATATGATCCCACCGCCACTTGACGCGTCTCGGCCGCAGATGGCGGTGTACGAGGTCGGGGGCGCTTGCTAGCAGCTTGTGAAGTAGCCAACAAAAGCTACTAAAGCTATGCCATTATTATTATTTTTATGCATCGCAGCGCTGTCACGTGTCGGTGACAGGCACCACGCTAACCGAACGTAATTGAAAAGTGTGAATGGAATTAACTCGTCTCGAGTTACACATCAAGAGTGAATCGGTCCGGTTAACCAGACACCGCCGCTCCATGTGAACGGCACCTCCTAGGCGCATGCTTTAACCGGATGCTCAAGCAATAGGAGCCTGCCCTGGCGGATGACGCAAACGTCCGGCGATCCCATTACGAGCACTGAAAACGCAGTCGTCGGTGTTTTCAGGGCTATTGACTAAGCAAGGCCCACGATGCGGTACGGAAATCGTAAGCGCCCGTTCACTGTTTCAAAAAAGGTTTAGTCACTTACTGAGTACCATGCTGGTATAGTTGATTCGGGTTCAGTGGCGCAAAAACGTTATAAGGCCATGCTGCGCTAGCCACGAGACATTGCAAAGTCAAATGTGACGGCAGCAAAAGCTGTGTTACTTTATAGCCTATGCAAACAACCGGTTTAATCTAAAAAGTTGAACAAGTTAGTGAATGGCACCAGCGGATCATCTCCCGTTATTGAGGCCGGGTGTAAAGCTATATACGTGCAAGTTATGTAGGTTGTTCAAAAGTTTTCGTCTCTGTGTTTCAATATGTGGACACGTCATAACAACGTGCACGACTGTATGAGGGCTCATGGCACTTCACGCAAGTTGGCGAGTTTTCTTTTTCTGAACCAGTAAAAAAGTGTGTGTCAGATTTGTGCGCCCAATTCGAAGTCGGCATACGACTACCTCATGGAACTGTTCCTGGTGACAGCACAAGTTCCACTTGCCAAGCAGGGGTTTAGTTACGTGTAACTTGTTATTTATGCAAGAGTCCCATTCTTGTTGCCATTTTGACTCCAGTGCCTTACGAATTGCTGGGATACTGTCTTTGTATGGAAGTGTTGTGTGAGTTATACCTTTGTGCACTGCCATGGACGCACATTTATCTGCTGTTTCGTTCCCTGGTATCCCAACATGGCTTGGGACCTATAGCATAATCGTATGGTATGGTATTCTGTATTTGTTATAAACCACCGTGTTTAAGATATCGCCAAGCAGGGGTCCACACTCGCAGTTTAAATTTAAAGCTTAGAATGCACCTAACCAGTCTGTATAAATGATAGCTTTCTTCTGCTTGTCGGGGATAACCTTCTTTCGTTTTTTTCTTCTTTTCTATGCCGTCCATATCGCTTTGGTGGTAAAAACTTTGGCGGTAAAGACAGGGGCAAAATGATGTATCCGAATAATAATCTCCCAATTTTCCGTTATGGTTCTGACACTCACGCAGTCTTGTGTTTTAGAACCATCTGTGTAAGATTCTGTGTGATTTTTGTATTTGTGTCCTCAAAAGCGCGGAACTCTTGCATTATGTGTTCTTGTGGGATGTTTTTTTTTTTTCCTTTTAAGAAGAGGCCACTCGGATCGAAAAATTCTGTTTTAGGAAATTTCTATTCGATGTTGCAGTTTAACCTTTTAACCTTTTGCACTTCAACTGCATTAACTTCTTCAACTTTTAACTTCTTCAACTGCATTCTCAGTTTCGAAGAAAATGTTATCTAAGGGCTCTTTAATAGGCGTCATCTCATTAAAGTCGTAAACTGAGCAAGTTGTTATGAATTCACCGTTCTGTTCGTGCAATGCTCCCAAAGACGAGAACAAGACGAAGAAAAGCAGAGGACATGCGCTGTCCGGTGCGATGAAAAGATTGTTGCGAGACAGCGCACGCCAGCACTTTTTCTTCGCTTCGTCCCCGCCTTTGGGAGCACCGCGCGAACCGAAAGAAGAAAGCGTTGTATCTCGTGTGCAGACGTTGGCAGAAAAAGAGATTATCTTATTTTTGACTTCTCGAACGACTACGTCATCTATGGCCTGCTGCGGCGCAACCCTGCTCGCGCCGGGCACACGCACGAAACCCGCGCGTTCTCGCTATAGACGTGGGACGCTGCGGCCACGGCGAACACAGCACCGGCAAGCCTTTGACCCTTGCGGCTTCACAGTGAGGTGGCGATAAGTGTACACGCTCGCTTGAATATATGCTCGATAAAAGCCATTTCGCTAGAAAAACGAAACAAAGAACGCCTGCATAGGCGCGCCGACAGATATCACATATCGATCGTCGACTCTTGACGCTATCCGCAAATGCATTCTGTTGGTCGGCTATGTGCGACTGTGTACGTACATCTCAATTGGAACAGCGAACACACAAGCGAGGACGGCTTCTGGTGCGTGCTGGCAAAGGGTACGCGGAACAGGTGAGCAACGCCGAGTGGATTGCATGATCAAATACCACCGAATTTATCAATATACCGCGACACAATTGCAGCAGCCTGTGCGTCACGGCACTGCTGCACGAAAGCGAGTGTTGGTGTTACCATCGTTTCCGAGTTTTGTAATTACGCGCATCTTCGTCTTCCACGACGACTGCGAGTAATCGACCACGTCTGTAGCGCCAGCAGACGACCTGGGAGGGATCGCCTGTGCGAAGCAAGTACAGTCGCAGAGAGAGTGAAACGAAGAGGGAAAGGTAGGGAGGTTAACCAAGGACGTGCCCGGTTGGCTACCCTACACTTGGGGAGGGGGAAATGGGAAGAACAGATAAGGAGAGAAAATAAAAATACTAGTCAGTCATTCACAGTTAGTCGCAGAGGAGTGTCCACTGTCACAAGCGTTCATACGGTCCAGTGTCCTTCAAGAAACGCAGAAGGGCTTTTGTGGCCTTTTGCATGCAAGAACGCGTAAGCCATGGTCCAAGGATCTTTTCTTCTGAGGGCGCTCTATGGTCTAGCAGGTCGAGTTTCGCTTGTAAAGTACGTCGTTGAGTGTCGAAGGATGGGAAGCGACACGGAAGGTGCTCTAGGGTCTCATCGCACCCGCACAAATTGCACGCCGCACTGTTGGCGATTCCTGTCGGGAATGAATAGGAATTTGTAAATGCGACGCCCAACCACATGCGACACAGTAAAGTTGTTTCGCGACGGGAGAGGCCAGGTGGCAGGTGAAGTCGCAAGCTAGGGTCGAGAGAATGCAAGCGCGAGTTGGTGATACCCGGTGAATTCCATCGTAGAAGTGTGATGTGGCGAGCAAGTGATTGAAGTTGTCGCGCAGCATCAGTTCTTGAAAGTGGTATAGGAACCCATCACAGGCTTTATGACCGTGAAGATGGTAGCGCGTGCCGTTCGGTACAGGCAGATCTGCACTCTGGCGAGCGGCTGGCGCGCTCCTTCAGTTTGCGTAGGCTTAGCGGACGCACTCGCTAATCTCGCTCGCGCGTCGTCTGTTGTCGTTACTACCGCATGGATGGTGTCTGGCATAGAGCTTCCTGCAAAACTTACCAGCGGCCGGGAGCATTGTCGCTAGTGTCTGTGGAAGCTGCACACACGGCAGCTCAGCCAGCATGGCAATGATGGTCAGTATGCATTTACTTGCTTAAACTTCGTCCTTCCAGCTGGCTTCGAATGGCTTTCTTACCTCGCAAGCTGATCATTTCTTTAACGAGATATTGCGTTATAGATACAACAGTGGGCAATGATTATGGATGTGCGCCAAGCCTCATCGCATTCTGTGTTTACAAAAAATGGAATTCAGGCCAATACAGAAAGATGAATCGTATAGTAAGCAAAAAGGTGCGTTCGATTGACTTGACACTTCATGAAGTGGGCTCGGGCAGTGGTGCACTTCACCGTTCGTTTCAGCGCTGCAAGCGTGGCACCTCTGCGCGACGCCGTTCCTTTCAAGAAGTGCAGGAAAAGTTCAGGCCCATGTTCCTGAACTTTTTGGACCGCTGTGACTGTTAGTCCAGACGTCAGGCAGCGACGAAAGGACCCCCTTCGATTCGCCCGCACCACTCTGAGCCAGTTCACGCACGGCGGTGCGCGAGAATTTCGGAAATGGTGCAGCTCGATTTCTCTGGTGCAGGTACACAACTCGACACTCGAAACTAATGCCTAGATGCAGCCTTGATGCAGCCGTTTTGGCCGACTAATGTGCATCCGTTGCGTAAGTTTGACGGTTTCGAACTGCAGGTATGATCGGCGTCTGAGGCGTAAGCGCCACACTTGCGTAGACGCACGTAAGCGGGGTTTTTAACGGTGCTCGCGCACATGTGCAGCCAATGCCATCGGTGCAGCTGAGTCGCAGGCAATCTCGTCACCACGTGATCAAACGTGGCGAACTTCACGTTATCGATCGCCTGGAAAAGGGTGTATAATCGCACCTTGTACGAGGTTTTTACTGCATTTTTAGTCCCTTTAAGCAGCTTGGCTAACTTAGTTGGGACACACAGTATACTGTTGTGAAGCCAGATCCGCTACAATATAGACTTTTGGCGTGTCCGCTATTCCGGCAAACGGGGGTAGTTTGGGCGGATTACCGGATGGTAGGGGGCGTAATTAACGTGAGCGGCCGCAGCGGTGCAGCCACCTGGTGGCGTAGAGCTCAACCAGACAAACGCAGAGCTAAAATTGCAGTAACCTACTATATTCTGCTTCGGTGCTGGTGCAAATTTTCGGCAGCGGCGTAATTGTGAATACGATTACGCCGCTGTAGAAAATTTACACCAGGAGCTAAGAAGAATACAGTAATTTGATCTGTGTTTATGTGGTTGAGATTTGCCCCACCAGCTAGCGCCACCAATCTGGCCGCTCACGTTCCACCGCTAATCCGGCAAACCGCCCGCGCTTGCCGGAATACCGGACGCACTAAAATTAGTGCTTTTAAACGGCAACGATTACGTGAAGCGTATCTTCAAGGTTATTTTTATTGCTTGGGTACCTATGCCCACTCATGTACTCCGCTGTTTTTTGTTCTTGTGCTCCTCTGAGCCCCCACCCTTTTTTTTTTTCTCTAGCTCCCATTGTTCATTTACTATTTATTGTTGCGGCGCCCCCCTTACTTAGTGCCCCATGCCGGGCCTGCAAGGTGTTTCTGAATAAATAAAATTAAATAATAAACACTCGCCATGGTAGCTTAATGGCTACATGGCGCTGCGCTGGTTAGCTCAAGGTCGCGGGTTTTACCCCAGCTGCCGTGGCCGCAGCTCGTGTACTTACATTTAGCTGCACATTAAAAAAACCCAAGGCGATCAAAATTAGCCCGGAGTCTTCCCACTATGGAGTGCCTCTTAATTAGATCACGGTTTTGGCTCGTAAAGCCCCATAGTTTAATAATAAAAATAATTGCTTTAATTATTCGCTTGTGTTTGCACTGTTGTCTTTCACGATAATTTACTCTCATCTCTACTATTTGCTCTTATCTCTACGCATGCGACACTCTGGCAAGGCAGGTGGGGTTCCCCAAGCCCAGAAAGTTTGGGAACCGCCTGCTCTACACAATGATACGCAAATATATAAGACGCAGGTATAGTAGCGGGTTACAAAGAAATAAGCAATAACAGTGCATGTTTTCCTTATATGTGGTTTCTCAAGCGACCTTCTACGCTGACCGAAATGAAAGATGTTGAAAGATGTTTCACGTCAAACCAAAGACAAAAAAAGGCGCTTGCTGCGCTCGGAAAATGAGCCACAAATACGATCTGCCATTCAGACATTGAACACTGTGCGCGCTTTGCGTTTGTACAGCGTGCTATATAGTTCCTAGCGCCCGCACTGTAATTCCGTTTTCGTTTTTCTTGGCTGCGATATGCAATTATTTAGACTATGTGATTTCTTTTTTTTTTTTTTTGTACGGTCCACTTTTGACAGATGTTCCTTGAATTTTCGTTCGTTATGCTCATGTCAAAGCGAATACGCGCAACAGGAATCGCAAGTCGAGCACCGTGGAAAAACCAATTAAAACAATTTACATATGCCGCTACGGCGCGCACTACGCGTGCTTTACATGCGTAGTGTGAAACTGGCAATTTCTGGTCCTGTCGATTGTTTTCGCTGTTAGCGTTGTGCATCTACGTATATCTTGATTGATCCTGTAGATGACCGGTTACTTGTGTTTAGATTCGTACTGCCACTGTGTTGGCATATGAACGATGTCGCAATGTATTTTTTCATGTAAACCCCTACCTGCTTCGTCAACTTGGCCGCAGTATGTTCTAAACAAAACAAAAAAATACAAGCCTTTCCGTTCAAGAGCGGCCATATGACTTGCAGCACCCTTGTTCGTGGTTGAAGGGGCTCCAGGGCTGCGCAGCGGCTCTGACATGCAAAATAGCGGTTTAATAAATACGACTAATTGAAGCTGTGTTTGTGTCTGGAACTTACCCTGTGTCTGCGCAGGCGCACAGTTTTGGAGCCCCTTTGACCACGGGCGCCGGTGTTTCAGGTCACATTACGCGTGACTGTATACTATGTTGCTGTACTTGGCGAGGTTTACTGTACATTCGACGGCGCGAGAACAGACGCCGCAAAGTTGGCGTACGCAGCGAAATAGTGTACACCCGCATTCACTATTAAAAGGGTGTAGCTTATTTTAGGGTAGTGGCGCTCGTTCGTGTTACCGTTAAAAGAATGTACGGACATTTCTCACTCACGATATCATCGAGAGGCCGACGAACATCGATCGTTGGTTTTAGTCAGCCGCTGTATGTGTATACTGCCGCGCAGTAGTGAAGGTGAAGAAAGCAGCAAAACTCTGAATGGCGAAACTAGTGTTTTATTGGGCGAACCTGGTGCCCTCAAAATACAGGCTACACTCAAAGCACAACGGTAGTGGCGAACACAGTCGGCAATCGCCGAAAATCTGATCAGCGGGTCAAGCGCGTTGGCTTTTGTATATCAGTCATCGAAGGTTCCAGAGCAATCGCTGGTGCCCGCGTGTCTCCCAGAAAGTTTTACACCATTCGCGTCGCGCGATGAAATCAGATTACGCAAGGTTCGGTGACAACAGACAGCGGATAGAACAATCGATAACTCTCGAGAAACTTCCGATCCATGCAGGCGCGTCCTGCGCTGTGCGATAACATTTGTTAGGCGGTGAAACGTGGTCACCCGATAAACAAGTACACGTGTCAATACGATGTGCAAGTTCGGTCGGAATGAAATGTGAAGTTCGCCGTCTGTTTTCGCTACTATATAATGTCATTTATTCGATTGTACTTCTGGGGCCCTGTAACGCCTAATTATTCCAATCTGTTTTTATTCCAATCTCCTGACGTCAAATTTACGTAACCGCCGACGCAAGCACCGGGCTGTAAACCCGCAGCGTTGTTCGAAAAGCCCTATCAAACGCGCTTCTAGTTTATAGGATGTCACTTTCTTTCTCTTTCAAAGCGAATAGCATTGCCTACATTCAGTAGTTTTTCTTGTCTAATTGGCTGAGAAGAGGCGAGGAGCACGCGCGCACAAGTGGAGAGAGTTTCGATGGGGTCCAGCTATAGCACAGTGAAAGTAAATACCCGGATGAGGAGGGTGGTGCCAGCGTCTGCGATTGGTCCGCTTCCCCTTACTTAGCTTGCCGCGGCTGGTCAAAAATCGCGGCGGCGTGCAACGAAAGGTTGAAAATGCCGCTAAAGCGGATCCACAGCAAAGAAGACTTGACAGAGCGATGTCTTGTACGTGCCCAAAAGGTCCGCAACGCTATACTACCTTGCAAAATATTTTATTATACGCAAATCCATGCATGCTCCCCGACAGCATCGAGTAGTCAGTGCCACAGCAATCGGCGGGGCAGTCACCGGCTATTAAAAAAAATCAGTTTTGTTCGTCATATTTAATGCGTCTAACGCTTCAGGTTCAACGAGTACACGACACTTTCGCGCTGTGAGTTTTCGCGGTTTGTGACGTCGTGTGACAGACAGGTGAAGTGGGCACAGCCCAAAAACTTTTAACCAATAGCAAATGGTCAGACGACGCTATTTTTTCTTTCGTTCGGTCTAATCATGCATAATTAGTGTACACACATCATATCAGATGGGGCGTTTATGCTGTTTTGGTGACGTCACGTGGCAGACAGGCACAGGGGGAAGGTTTGAAAATTTTTGGACCCATCGTGACAGGCTTATATTGCAAAATTGGAATAGAAAAGTTTGGAATAACTTTACGTTATACCGCCCCTGGTTGCTTAATGACACCTACTCCGTTGCTCCTTATACAATTGTATAGGCGCGTTTGCTGCGTCCGCTTGTTCTTATCCTCCTGAAGCGTTATAAATCTGCGATAAGAGTGTTCGGGGTATTTAAGCCAATATCTTTCTCCTTAACTGCCAGGAACCGGTCAAAGTTGCCAGACGCTTGCCTCGTCGGCACCTTTTCAAAACTTTGATGCTAACCTCGGGCGCTCGTTTACCTCCCCAGGACCCGACGGCGACAAACGTCAACACCGAGATCCCTTAACAAAGACGCAAGAATTGAAATACGATGGCTACCAGCAAGGCGAACGGTGCGACGAACAACTATCAGAATGTCAAAGGCCGTGTCTACAGCACGTTCCGCATCTACGGCTTCATAGACGTGGATCTTTCTCTAAATGACCGTGTCTACTTTAATTGCGACTCGTTTGAAGACGGTCGGTACGCCGACCTGCTCGCCTCGGGGCTAAAGGCAGGCGACCGCGTCATCGTGGACTTCGCCCAGAGGCCCGGCACTGACCGCTACCGCGCGTTGAGCGTTCGGCGCGAGGGCTACGTTCCTCAGCGGCAAGAGACAGCCGAGCTTCCATCGTACTTAAACAACGAAGAAGGCGTCATATGCGTGCTCAGGGAGTCGCACGCCTACGTGAGGGTCCCCAGGTTCCGCGGTGTCTCGGCGAGCTTTCAGAAAAGTGACCTCGAAGCTTACATGGGGCGGCGCGTCGTCACATTGACGGACGTGCTCAAGCTAGGCCTCAAGCTTCGCTTCGACGCAATGCGCAACCCGGACGAGCGGTCGAAGACCAAGTGGATCGTCGAGAAACTGCGTTTCGTCGATGGCGTGTCGTCTGCTACTGCTGGGGGTGCGGTCACTCCACGCGACTCCAAACCCAACGGGTCAGCTGAAGGAAGGCTCGTCGGACGCCGCGGTCGCGTTCTAGAAGTCTCCTCAGACCACGCCATGGTCAGGTACGGCGCGCATCCTTCGAACATTGCCTACATGCACGCAAGTGTGGTCGAGAAGTCCCTCAGAGTCGACATCGAAGACCTGCGGGATGTTCTGGAGGAAGGCAGCAGGGTGCGCTTCGACGCCGACGCCAACGGCTTCCAATATGGCCGCGGAAAGTGGCACGTGACGTACGTGGAACTTCTCGACGACTCGAGCTCGTGCGCGAGTGTTTCCTCGGTGCCGTCGTCTACCGTCAGCCTCGAGGCGCACGCAATGTCTCGGCTGTTCGCGCACGGACTATCGGGCACGGGCGACGCCGACGAGCTGTACGAGTTGCCCCTGGAACCACGATCTCGCCTAGGCTCGGGTGAGGAGGAGGAGGATCGTTGTGACGTCACAAGCGTCCGCACCGACGTCACGGATACCCGCAGCAGACGAAACGTCGCCGACGAATGCAGGCGATCGCCGTACCTTGTCGACGACCGCGACTTTCCCGCGCTACCGTCCCACGAGATTGAGGAAAAAACGCCTGAGGAAAAAACGCCGTCTGTTTCCATCTACGAGAACGTCTCGGCCGTTGTTGCAAGCGTCACGGCGAGCACGGCGACCTGCTACGTCGAGCAGTCGGGCTCGACGAGGACGGTGCGGTTCGGAGCTCGCTGCTTTTACAGAAACGGCGAGCCCGCTTCAGGTAACCTCTGGCAGACGCTCGGCAAAGGCGACGCGGTGACGCTGGACTTCATGGTGGGAACAAGGAACGAAGGCGGCGACATCGTTCACTGCAACCTCGCCTGGCAGGGAAGAAAGCCTCTCCGGGTGCCTCGGATGAGCGCCGAGGAGATGCTGGACAGACTGGGCGGCAGTGAACAGCTTACGAGCGAGGATGAACTATTTCTGCACGAAACGTGAGTTGCGTATTCCGCGCAGGACCGCTTGGCTCTCTTCTTTCTTTCTTTTTTTTCCTTTAGTGCGAAGCGTTATTGGCGAGTCCAGCCCAGCTTTCTGTAACGACTATCTGGCCGTTCTCGTGAGCCGATCCCGAAGGTAGTGCAGTACAAAAACGTAGGCTGTTCCCGCGGGTATATGTGGAGTATGAAAGTGTGGGCCGATCTCGAAGGTATACAGTGCAGTCTGAATATTTGGGCCGTTACCTTTTGTGTAGGTGTCGCTCTTCAGCAATAAATAGCAGTCAGCAGTATTGAACAGTGGTCGTTATACAAACTGAAAAAATATATAATTAAAAATTAAATTGTGGGGTTTTACCTGCCAAGACCACGTTCTGATTTTGAGACGCCGTTGAGGGGGACTCAAGAAATTTGGACCACCTGGGATTCTCGAACGTGCACAGGCCTATAAATCTAAGTACTCGGGTGTTCTCGCATTTTGCCCCCTTCGGAATGCCGCGGCCGTGGCCGGGATTCGATCCCGCGACCTCGTGCCGAGCAGCCCAACACCATCGCCCCTAATAAGCAACCACGGCGAATTCCGAAAAAATATAGTCAAAGAGGAAGAAACTATAGCAGTGTGCATGGAAAAGTAAAAAAAAAAAATGTCAGTGGCGTAATGGAGAGAACAACTGTACTATCACACATCGTAATTGTCTAACATTTAGTACCTCAAGTAAAAGGAACGTCTGTGTGGTTGACTGCATAGATCCTTTGACAATAATTCACAGAAACCTGAAGGGTTATGTTCTTTTACTCTTGTATTAAGCAGTTTATACCACAGTGGTAAGTGGAAGGAATGATTGCTTAAAAGAATTAGTCGAAACATGCGTTCGTTATGGCGAAGAATCTACCGCACAACACATTTCCGTCGTCAGCTAAGGAGCGACGAAAATTAAAGGCGCTGAACGCAAACCCGCTGTTTCCTTCCACATTGGTACCGAGTGTATAAATTGAAACGCAAACAGGAAAAGAAATTGCGGGACAAAGTACAAGTATAACGTACTAATAAGATGCTATGCAATGATACACGTATTGCGGGTGCAAATATATCTTGTTCCTGCTACGAAGTCGATAAGTTATCAATGCACGCGTGTGGCTTTGTGCAGTCACGTGGTGCGATTGCGCTTGTTCTTACGTTTGGCTTGGTGGCCGTAAATAGATAACCGCCACAGAATAAAGCGTTCATTGTTCTGGTAGCATTCGATCCGTGTCGTTGCTTCGGCCGCTGCGATCACAGCCCAGCGACCATACAGCGCTTTCCTAATTAGTTACCCGCGCCACAGCCGGTGTGGGAGGCTTCACTTCTTCGCCTCGTCTGTGTTCCGCCAAAGGACACAGACGACATATAAAGGAGAAAGGTGCAAAGAAGCTGTCCGCATGACTGCGTACACCCGAGCGATTGCACAATGCGATTGCAATGTCAGCATTACCGGGACTGCAGTGCCGTCTGGATCGGTTCGCTTTACAAACCACAGTAAAGACCCCTGCGAAGACGTTGTACATGTCTTGCACTGGTGTCAGGATCGGCCCACCAAGTCAGCGCCTTTTGATTACTCATCACTCACCGTGATCGGGCCAGCTTCATTGTACTGTGCCCAGGATCGGCCGGAGATGGCGTAATCTCTCGCCGCTGCCATATCTTCACTATCAAGCGCTGATGTACAGTCATCGTCAGCACGAAAGGGAACAGCGATTTCTTTTTTTTTAAACGACGATAACTCGTGATGCACGGGCTTAAATCTAGGAACTTGATAAATAAACTTGATAAGTTTACCTGTTGAACATTTAGACTAACTGAACAGTTTTATGGAGGGAATGTATGTTTAGCCCCCTGCGGGCATTCGAAAAAAAGTTGGGTGCTCCCTTACGTATTTATGATGGCTGTACATGTTTCAGTAAACGTTTCACGAGCTGTCACGCTTTTCCGGTGCAACCATACTGTGGTTCCCTTAAGCCTCTCCGCTTTTAGCGAAATTTTGATTTTAACGAAGTACGAGCAGTTCCTGTCCCGATGACTTCTTCATGACGAGGGTTTACGGTAGTCGGGTGCAAGCGAACGCTGAAACCTGTACAACGCGCTTTTCTTTTTTTTTTTCGTTATTGACTTGTTTGCGTTCGAGTTTATGCGACACACGTTCGTGTCGACTTCTGCCACAGGATCGATGACGACGAACTGAGTGCACTGCTGGGTGAACCCCCCGCGTCTGACAGCGACCAGCGAGGCGGTGCGAGCGAGGCCACTGAAGAGGATTCCAACACGAAGGCCAATCTCCTCGCCGAAGCTGCAGTGAACGGCGTGCAAGGTAAGAACGTAATGCACGAACGCAATGTCTTCGCTCTGTGTTTATGTGCGGGGCGACGAAATGGCTGCGAAAATGACCCGCATAGCGAAGAAACGATGCAGTCCCGTTTCTATGGGGGGGTCTGTGCGGTGCGCGACCTCGTAACAACGAAGTGGCCCGTGTAACGAATGGTGATTTCGGAGGCCCCGAGCACATTGTTTTAAAGGTGTTCGTCTGTATATACATATCTATATTTGTACAGGGTGTCCCAGCTAACTTTATCCAGAGTTTTAAAAAATATGGAAGTGCCACGCAGCTGGACTGAACAAGGGTAATGTCGTTTGCCGTCGCTTGGAGATACTCAATTTTTCTTTCCCTCCCACCTAATTGGATAATTAGTCTCAATTAATTAGCCAACTTGTCACATATATTATAATTGGATGAAAAGATGAGAAAATTGTAGAGCGACATGAAAAACTTCCGATACAGCTTTGTGTTGCTCAATACGTGCTACATAAACGTGTTTCTCCGAGCGTGAAAGGAGCTCGCAAAGGTTCGAAAAAATTGCCGCGCGACTGGTCGCTCGAGGCACTTTTCGTGTATTCGCGGGCTTCTTAAATTTCACGCTCGGAAAAACACTTTAATGTATAGCACATATTGAGGAACAGAAAGCTGTATCGGGAGTTTTTCATGTCGCTCTACAATTTTCTCATTGACACTTCATGTAATCATAATGTTTGAGAAGTTGCTTAATTGATGAAGGCTAATTATCTAATTAGGCGGAATGAAAGAAAATAGTGTCTCCAAGCGACGGCAAAAAAGCATTACCTTTGTTCTGTCCAGCTGCGTGGTATTCGCATATCTTTAAACTCTGGCTAAAGTTAGCTGGTACACCCTGTATGTGTGAAAGACCATTCTTGCGTACAGTACAGGCCCTAAGCGCTTGGCTGGTGTCAATTTCGAGCTTTTGCTGTAAGCGCATATTTTGAATAAAGGAAATTCCAGAAATAGCTAGACCAATTTGCCCATACTTGAAGGTGCATAAAAACGCATAGAATGGCTAATAATTGGCTATTTCAGTTGTTGGTGTGAGGCGCCTCTTTATTCTTCCGATAAAAGTTTGTTTTGCTCTCTGATTAAGAAACCGAATTTTTTTTTTAGTGCTATTTATGAGTTACAGTTTAGTGCCTTTCGACAAAGTTCACGTGGTGCTTACGCCGGAGAAAAAAAAAATCTTCGCGAGAAATATTTCGTTAAATGACCTCATGTTTTATATTGAAGGACTTCCAATTTTTCTTTGCAATAAATCGCGAGTGCTCGAGCGCAAAAAGTTGCGAATGTGGCATGGATGACCCTATGTATGACTGCCTTCCAAACCTGACATTTCGAACTCTCCAGTGCCCTCGTTTTGTGCTTATCAATTACGAATAAATGCAGCTTCTTTTTCTCTTTTCCTTATTTAGGAAAACCTGCGGTCCGTGCACTTTTGTTCCCGAGTGCGTGTACCTTATCTCACATTTACGTACATCCGTGTCTTCTCGCAGGGGTGGCCTGCGGCGGCGGCATACGATACGTGCTTACGGTACGTATATTACCTTTTGCGTGACTTCGCCCGTACATGTGATAACAAAATTCTGAAAAAAAAAACCAAATTATAAAGCTTCCAGACTCCAGTGACTTTAGATTTCCTTGAAGTACTACCGACACACGTTTTCTAAGTTGCAGAAACTATGCCACACCTTTTTCGCACGGGAAAAAAAATGACACTTAGCAAGTGTGAAGATTTGGAAACGCCAGATATATCTTAATTTCCAACTAAACTTAGTTTCGAAATTCCGGAGCTGGTATCAACGACATCATCGTGAATTCAAAAGACGCACAGCAAAATTCACTGACGTCATGTGGCAATAATGCTATAGCTGCAAAGGTGTTGCTCATTAAAAAAAAAAAAAAAATCGGCAAGAGTGCCGCTCGCGTTTCTTCTTACTGAGCTCGCGTGCTGCAGCCACAGCCACCAGCATCCTATTTTTTTTCCCCAATGCCAGTCCAGTGACGCCAAGCCCGGAGTTCACTGAGACGGCGCCACTTTCCCAGTATACTCTGTCACAGTTTATGGTGGCATTGTTAAGGTCACGTCAACCATCTTTCATCGCACGTCATGCTGAAGACTCCGAGCTCCAGAAGCGCCCAGCTAAAGTTGGCCATGCTCTATCAACAAGATTAAAATGACTGGGAATGTGGAACCACTGCAGTGGACCGCTGGCTCGTGCATTGCGGAGCGACTTCGCAAGCATTAAAAAAAATAATAATAATTAGGAGGCTATGCCGCAGGTGACCACAGGAACGGAGCGTGCCGGTGTATCATGAAGTCACGGCGCATGCGCATCGTAGGTACCGTAACTTGTCTACACCTAACTTAATGCATGTGAAAGTGCGGTATAGATATGTTTTCTCTCTCTCTCTTTCACTCCCCATTCCCCTCCCCACGTGTAGGGTAGCAAACTGGTGAACCTCCCTGCCTTTCCTTCCCTTCTCTCTCTCTATAGGAACGAGTGGTATATTATTTACTGCGCTTAGACGAATTATAGAATTTCCTCTGGTGTTTATTAAAGGCTTTAATATTTCATTTAATGCAACCAAATAACGCGTCGGAAGCGTTGTAGCAGTACATCCTTCAGCTCAATTACCGCGAGCAGGAGTTGCGAGCCCTGCCAATCCTGGACTTCTTTACTAAACATTTCTAGCAGTTTAACTATTTTAAAAGAGCAAACGTTAAGCGTCTTGGAAAGAATATGCATTAAGCTGGGAAAATCAAGGTAACCTATAACTATCCGGAAATCACTAGCACAGCGGTCACCACATGGTAGCAAAGTTACACAAACTGTGTACAGGAGGGTTCCTTTCGCTTTAGGTACACATGCAAACGAAAAGGGAGGAGATTTAATAGACAATTATTTTCGAATATCGGGTTACAGTGTAGCCTTCAGTCAAAATACAACAGGGAAACCCCGCGAATATCAATGGGCGCCGGGTGCGCTTGCATGTGGTGGTGTCGGCAGAATGCTTGCACGATCTGAAATCGGCCTCTGTTTTCGTGTTTTTTTTTCTTCTTTTTTTCTCAGGAGATGCAAGTACCTGCCTTCGCAAGGTTGATCCTTCAGCAACTGGCAACAGCGAGCCACCAATCTAAAAGTCGAGTCAGTCTCCGGCACGCCAGCACCCAGACGGAATTAGAATAGACCCTGCATCGGCGTGGCTTTGGATTTTATTATCAGGTTTTCATCGCGAACGCTGGTTTTCTTCAAACATTCCAATCAGCGCGCGACGGGCCTGTTTTGCGATCTGTATACGGGACCGTTCTGCGATAAGTAAATGTATACTTTCGGGGGGAAAAGCTTATAGAGCGCGGTAAAAATTTGGTTGTTTGCCGACACAGCCGTCAAATGTGGAATCGTGACAGGGCATCGCATTGGTCGCGCATGAACGCGTGGAATATGTATAGCACTCGATTTTGGTGGGAATATGTCAAGGCTGAAAAAAAAAAAAAACGCGTATTCTGCGATTTTCACGATTTCACTCGCGACTGTACCACAGTGTTTTAGCGACGGACACAGAAAGGACGGACATGGACCAATCTGTGTCGAACAAGCTAGCCCAAGAGTATCTTCTGAACTTCTGGCTAACGATGCCTCCACACAGTCTTTGAGGGGACAATTACGAGCACCTGAGTCAGTTGAGACCAATCAAACATTCTTCCAAAACTCAGTTTTCGTTCATTTGACAGAAAAGAAGGTTGATTATCGGAACAAATGACCGCAGTTTTTTCAATCTTGCGCTGAAACCTGAGCACGTCAGGTGGCATGTTGCCAACTGTTTTTCTCGTACAGGGTTGGAAGTGCTGCGCCAACGTGCGCCAAAACACTACAGTAGGACACAACTTTAAAAAGAAACAGCAGTTGGCAACGAAGGCACACAGACCGCGCGGAATCGTTACTCCGCCAGCCAATCACACAAGCAAACAAAATCGTCGTCACGCGACCATTTCGAAATGGCGTCGTACTTGATACCTCCGGAGCGTCTGCTGTTCTTGAAGAGTCTTTCCACCGGCGGAAGCGATGAGGTGTGCAATAGACACGGACAAAGTGTATGGAGTCTATGAGTTTTTCATTTTTCAAAAGTCGGCGGCACAGTTCATTCCACTGCTGACCCCGTTTTACTCGTGAAACTTCACTGCCAATTGAAGTGAAACATGACAATAAATAGTTGCGCCGAATAGTGCTTTTATTTGAGTTCAGTGAAGTTAAGGGAAAATGAGACATCCACCTAATCATAGCAATTGCTGCAAATAAAGCCCCTCCATACACGTTTCCGCCGACCAGGTTAACCCTTTGTGGGACAGTGGGACACATACGTCCCACATAGTGCTCCACTCTAAAGGGCTCGTACGAAGCAGAAGGAAACCGGAATCATTCTTGTGATGTGCTACCACCTATTGAGAGGTTTCAGTACTTCTTTTAAATATAGTTTCAGCAGCCTCCACTAGATGAGGCAGTGAGTCCAGAACTTGAAACTTCGTTCTTTTTTTCTGATGCATTGGAAGTTTTCGACTATATGCGATCCGGCAGAAAAGAAAATCAACATGCCTGGTAAGTAATTCCTTTTTTCTGCATTCAGAGAAACAACCCTGGATTAAAATCAGCTCTTGTTTCTGAGATTTGAGCTTACATATAATGAGATAAATGCAAATTTTCAATACCATGCTGAAAAAAGTTGCACATTTTGCTAAGCCTAATGGCAGAATTTTGAGCGGTAATTTTCGAATTATTTGATCTAGAACTTGTCGTTGCTTTCTAATGCAGGCAAGCGATTTCTATCACAAGAAGAAGCTCTCGAGCTCTATTTTAGCATATCGGACGATCCGGACTCCAATGATTCGGATGGGGAAAGCACAGACGAGAATGTCATTCCCGAGCTTGCGCCTCATTGTACAGATGAGGATGCCAGTGCAGATGAAATGGCTGCGTCAACGAGCAGACAGGCAACACGCAAGGCAACCTATACAAAAAAGAAAACAAAGAGGCGGAAAAGATCGCTAGACCTGTGCGACAACATCGTGGAAAATGAGGAAGAAACGCCGGGCACATGGGGTTGTGACGAGCCAGACCATGTTCTGCAAGTCCCAAAAACATGGGATCCTGAGATGTCACAAAAGTTGCCATCCAAACCGATTGAAGCTTTTTCACTCTACTTCGACGACGAAGTAATGCAGCTCCTTGTAGAGGAAACAAACCGCTTTGCAGAACAGAAAAACCGGCGAAAATGGAAAACGATCACGTTAGATGAGCTTCGGGCTTTCTTCGGCATTCTGATTCTCATGAGTGTAAACCCGAGACATCAGCTGTACCTTTACTGGAGCAGCGATAACTTTTTCAATGCACCAGAAATCTCAAAAGTCATGTCGTTCAAGCGATTCCAATCCATCATGAATTGCCTGCATTTGAGTGACAACACGAAAGAAAAAAAAAGAGGCGAAGATGGATATGACCGGCTGGCAAGAGTACGCCCTCTCATCGATGCTCTGAACAAACGTTTTCAGAAAGAGTACACGCCATCGGCTCATCAAGCTATAGATGAGAGTATGATCCTATTCAAAGGAAGATCGTCTCTGAAGCAATACATGCCAATGAAGCCCATCAAACGCGGCTACAAGGTGTGGTGCCGGGCCGATTCAGAAACCGGCTACCTGATTGCGTTTCAGGTGTATGAAGGAAAAAATGCGAAGCGTCCTGCCAACCAAGCACTTGGAGAGTACGTCGTATTGTCTCTGGTAGAAGGCGTTGAGCCTGGCACGCAACTCTACTTTGACAATTTCTTCACTTCCACTCGCCTCATGGAGGACCTTGCACAGAAAGGAATTCTTGCTGTTGGTACAGTCCGGACAAACAGGAAGGATCTGCCTGATGAATTGAAAATGGACAACAAACTCCAGAAAGGAGAATATATCTGGCGATCAAAAGGAAGCATTGTTGCATATCAGTGGCGTGACACAAAAAATGTGCATGCTTTATCGAATTTTCACCACCCAAAGGACACAGAAGAAGTTGTCCGCAAGCTTGCAAATGGGTCTTCGGTTTCCGTCCAGTGTCCAAAGGCTATATCCGACTACAACACTTGGATGGGAGGAGTCGACAAATTCGACCAAAAGCGCAATGCATACCGAGCTGACAGGAGGTCCAAAAAGTCCTGGTACAGAATATTTTATTTCTTGCTCGATGCAGCCATCGTCAACGCGTTCATTCAAGTAAATGCTGTGAATCCAATGACCTACTTATGGTTTCGATTGGTTCTTGGACGGGAACTCATCAATGGCCAGACATTCAGAACCACCGGCAGCAGGAAGCCGTTCAGAATGAACAAGGAGGGTAGAAAAAATGGCCACAAAATGGTTGGCGTATCGGATGAAGTTCGGTTCATGGGAAGAGAGCACAACCCTGTGAAAGTGGAAAATAGGCGCAGATGCCGTTGGTGTTCCACGAGGGGGAAAGAAGTGCGAACAAGTTTCTTGTGCAAGGCATGCTCAGTCCCGCTTTGTGTGACCTGTTTTGGACCATTCCATGAAGTGGTTAGTCAGAACTAACCTAGTGTGGCACCCGTGTAGGTCAATGGGATAAATACGTCCCACATTTCATTTTCCCATTTAGTGTCAATGGGACAAATGCGTCCCACATTTTTTTCTTTAACTATACATAATAAAACTGTGAAATTTGTTTAGAATCATTTCTGTACACCTCATTTTCAAGTGTAATAAAAAATTTTTTATAATTCTTGCAAAAAATATATGTTGTCCCACAAAGGGTTAAGTACCGCCAACCTGCTCTCCTCCACGCCCCTCTCCCACTCACCCCCTTAGCTTCCGGCGTCAAGCGGAACTTACGTAGCTGCAGCTTCCCGTTCCGAGTGGAAGTGACACTGTTTTTTAGCGTTGTTTACTTTCGCGCCGCTGGAGAGGCTTTAATTGCACGAGCTGCGGTTGAAACTGCGAATGCGATTCCATCCAAGAACCACCGCCTACTGTAACCAGCGATCTGCTCGTGTTCGCTGCTTCGCGTCAACCTGCGACGGGTTGTGGCACAAGCGACAACGTACAGTGGAATGTAGTGCCTGGGCGCTTGGAGACCACTGCCGTTTTTCGTGCATTTGGACAACAGCGACCGTGAACTACTACTTCAGCGGAATACAACAGCTTGTCCCCTTTGCGTTCTTCTTATGGTGACTGCCACAGCTCTGCTAAGCACGCGCGGGCGTCTCACCATCGTCTAACAGCAGTCAAAGCAGCAATTCCCGCACATAGAGTTTCTCACTACATTACCTAGAGGGATATCTGGCGCTGCTGCACTGTGGTATGCATGGGAATGCCGGTATATTGTGGATTCGGATTGGCATCGTTCTCGTAGAGACAGGACACCTTGAAGACGCGCTTGGCAAGTACCGTTCCGTCTGTCACAATGATTCATTTTCTACTAAAACAGCATGTGAAAAGCTGTTTTAGCTTTATTATTACGCGAAAACATGTTTTGTCTAACTATGAGAACTTGTTATTGTGTGTACGACTACATGTTACGTAAAAAGTATCAGCGGGCCGCTAAAGTTGGAGGACAGACAAGGTTCGCGCTCGCTTTGAGACAGTTGGTCGTCTGTTCTTGCTTTTCTTCGCTTGGTCATACATTGTGGGTGAGTAAAGATGTAATATGCGTGAATGGAAACATTTCATGATTATTTTACTTTGAGAACGCGTTATTTGCCTAGCCATATCCACGTTTTAGACGAAGCCTCTTACAACATCAGCCAACACGAGCCTCGTAGACACATATACCGTCATTCCCATGACGGAACGGTGCCCCCTTAAGAAACTCCCATAGACGGTGGCGCCAGATTACCCTCTAGGTGTTATAGTGAGAAACTCTATGTTCCCGCAGCGCAACTACAGGAAGCGGAAACGTCGGAACCGGAAATTTTTAAACCGGAAATACCGGAACCGGATTTGGTGTGAGGGGAAAAGGCGTCGCACAACAAAGGTTGTCGCTACTTAAGAAAGCGGCGGTGGCGCGCAGATGCAGGGGTTTTAGCTGCAAAGGAAGCCCATACGGGTTCATCGACATAAAAGCCTCGCAGTTGAAGAAAAATTTGTCCTGGTCCGGGACTCGAATCCGGGACCAGCGCCTTTCCGGGGCAGCCGCTCTACTATCTTAGCCGGGCGGCTAGCAGATGACAAGGTGAAGTCGAATTTGTCAACAACTCGAAGCAAAGACAAAAGTTTGACGTAATCCACGGCAACCCGCAAGGTGGAGAGAACTTAAGGGAAAATGAGACATCCACCCAACCGTAACAATTTCTTCAAAGGAAACCCCGTACGGGTTCCTCGAAAGAAAAGCCTCGAAATTGAAGAAAAATTCCTCCTGGTCTGGAATCGCAGCAATTGCTACGATTGGGTGGATGTCTCATTTTTTCTTAATTCAGTAATTCTCTCCACCTTGCGGGTTTCCGCAGAACTATTACATCAGTTTAATAAAGAATTAGGCTTTCACCGTACCACTATAATAGACGAGTGAAAACGTACAAAATTACGCGCTTATAATTTTATATTTATGGTCACTGCTTTATTTAAGTAACAGCTAGGGAAAGATTGAAGTACGAACTATTTGTAGCCTCCTGGGGGAACAGTGGCTGGCGGTTATGAGGGCGTGGGCGGGGCTTTACTGCAGACTTGAGTTGTATCCGACTATAATTTCGAACGAAGTCGCCAAATTTAGCACGATATGCCTGTCCAGCGGCAACCACAGCCATAGACATACTGCTACGGTCTTGGGCGAGTTGCGCATAGGTGTCGGCAAATTGTTCTTTCTTTATCCCACGTATGAGGAACCGAATTTTCTTCTCGGACCTGTCCGGCTAGGTGTGGCGCAACAGGCGCGTCATCTCCTCGCTGAAGGTCGCTGTGTTTTCCTTGGGCAGTTGCTAGCGGGTTTCCAGCAGAGCTTAAAAGCTCGCTCTTTGCTGAGGACGCTCGTGAAGGTCTGCAGGAAGCCGTTGCGTAACAGGCCCCAAGTCGTCGAGGTCGATTCCCGGTCCTCAAACCACGTCCTGGCGGCGTCTCCTAAGGCGAAGTACACATGTCGCAGCTTGTCATCGGAGTTCCAGTTACTGAATGCAGCGACACTTTCTTATGTTTCCAGCCAGTTTTCCGGGCCTTCGAAGGTTGATGCGCGGCAAGTCGGTGGGTCAGTGCAGCGCGATGGGGGACGCTGGGGCTGCCATTGGGGTTGAGTTGGCCACGATCTTCGTCGTCTAAGGCAGAAGTCCGTGTTCCGGGGGCAGGTTTTGTATCCTGCGGCTTGCTCGATTGTCCGGGGCGTAGTTGGTGCAGTCTCCGGCTTGGTCGGCTTGGATCGCGGCTTTGCGGGGGGCGTCCGGTACATGAATGCACAAGCACTTCCACCATATGTCACGTAGTATATAGTGATGGGAAAGAACACAGTAGCAAAACTGTGTATATATGACTTAACCTTTTTTGGGGCGAACCTGTGCCCACAAGAGCAAGTTGCACTCAAAGTACAACGGCGAACACAGTCGGCGATCGTCGGAATCTTAGCAGGTCAAGCGTGTCGGCTTTTATACATCACTCGTCGAAGGCGCTAGCGGAATCGCTACGTAAAAATTACTATCTGCTCTTTTCAGGATAGAAAAGTGTTGATTTTATTCATGTACCCGAGCCTTGTAGAATCGCATGGACCACATTTAAAGGGCCCCTGAAATGGTTCGGACGAATTTTGTAAACGCGTAGCGTACAGCTTAAGTAGAACATTCGCACCACAATTTAAGTGAAGCGTTACGTATTAATGGAGCTACAAGCGATTACAAGTTACTCTCCTCCCTAGGCACGCTTTTCCTCCTCAACTCGTTCGCCGAGCGATCGGGGCTAAGCTCCGCCTTCACTGGCTCTGCGTCACGATGCGACGTCACATCGTCCGCTTCCGGTTGTTTTGGAGCCCGCCCTCGACCGCGAGAAACCTCTCCGTTAGCCGCTTGGCCGTCGACCCCAAGCGAAAGCTATCGAAGCAGCGTGCGTTGCAAGCATTCTGTCGTAGCGCCGAACGTGTCTGTTATTCCGGTAATCACACATTACCTGAATATTTCGACGAAACGATGGAGGCATAAACTCAAGCTGGTGAAGTAACTTTAGCGTAGACGTACGTCAGCTGCCTGATACGGGTGCCTGCCTCCACGGTCCAGCCACCCGTTGGCGCAGAGCTTAACCGTCCAAAGAAAGAGCTAATATTGCTCTAACCAAGTGTAACATATTTTAAACATATATAAAAACAACGTGTTAACGATTACACCCCTGCGAAAAATTTACACCAGCAGCAAAGAAGAATATATTTTGTTACTGCTACTCTGTGTGGTTGAGCTATATGCCACCAGGTGGCTGCACCGTGCAGACCATTCACATTTGCGCTTCTGTTCATGGCCAGGCCCTGTCCCCTTGCGCTTGCGTTTACCCTAATACCGGACTCGCGAAACGCTATTGCGTTAGTAATCTTCCGGTGTAAAGTGACGGCCGCAATCGCACAAATCCTGGCGCCGATCGGATAGTGGCCGTCCGATGCGCTGCAGCCAGTCAGCTCGTGTACTGGCTTGCAGAGGGACACGATGTCGCAGCTTGACATTGCCAGTCGCTACGTCTGCAGTCCACAACGCAACAAAGTCGAATCAAAGTGCTCGCGAAAAGACAAACCGATACTGACGGCGGAGCTCTCGTCAAAGACGGAGCACATTGTAACACAAGCAGACGACGCTTGCTGTATGCCGGAAGTGCTTAAGTGTACTGAAAAATTGTGCTTGTGCATTCTCTCTGTTATTTTCTTTTTATAAAAACAAATTAACTAACATTCCAACTATTACGAACATCATTTGTTTAGCATAAAGTTTGAAAAATTATCGGTCACGCGCCCTGGTCAGCCAATCGGATAGCTCGCCCCACTGACGTCATATGGGTGATTTCGGTCATATGGGTAGGGGCGGCTTAAAATTACGCCGAGCAGTGTGCTGAGATCAGCAGCGATGTGCATTTTTAAAACCTTATAATAAATTACACGCTTTACGCAGAGCACTTAGATGTGTCAATTAATGATCAGAATGACCTACTCTAACGACTCAGTGCGTTTGTAGAAAATCGTCAAAATCGTTTCAGGGTCCCTTTAATAAGAACGATTTTTATTACATTTCAACAAGTTTGAAGCGGCGGGAAGTCCGCTGATCAAGCGAAAAACGAGTCGTCAAAGCGTCTGGTTGTTTAACCACGATTATGTCGTACATAACGTGGAACATTGGAAACAAGTTACGTCATGACTCGTTAATAGAATCGAGCAGAACTCATATCTACGATGATTATCCAAGTATGCGAATAGCCGAAACGCGTCATGTATGAAGCGTGTACTGCAACCGAGCTCCACTTTCACGCTTCCCTCAGGACACCATGCGCCTTCTGACGGCGCCGTCGTGAAGTTCATAACAAATGGCGCATGCGCAGTGGCGTCAGAGACGTTCATTGAAGAGCGGCACACACCCAGGGTCACGTGCCCAGTGGCCGCAGGTATAAAGTGCACTAGAATAGGGGGAGCGGGTCTAGCGGGACGCCTTCAGAAGCGCTGAGCGATGAAAAAAAAATACGCTGAAGTTGCGGCGGCGCTGCCGTCATCCAGAAGTTCCGGCTGCTACGGACCGGGTGGCTGTCGTCGGTTCAACGCACCGTCGTTTCCGTTGCTCTTTCGCCATTTTTTTTCTTTACAACACGTCGGTGGAGAATAAAATCACTGTTTCCGCCACTGAGTAACAAAGCTAGATAGAGCAGAGTGAAACGACTGTCCAAGCTCCAGGCAGCTGCTGTAGACTCCGACACGATACAGGTACTGCCGGCGCGCGGGCCCCACTCTTTCGGATGAAGGCGACGGTGGCGCCAGCATCGATGATGATGACGATCATTTATTTACCTCCCCTTTGAAACGGGGCGGTCACAAATAGTGACTAGCCTGCTTGATTTAATCAGGTATGTCGTACATGTTTATCGTTCTGGCATTTTTGATACATCTCCACAACCCTTTCTTTCCCTCAATACTTCTGTATCTAGCTTGTATCGCTACCTCTACTTGTAATAGATCCGGCAATGTCCGATACGGTGATGATGATTTCAATAAAAAAATTTCAACAAAAACATTTCAATAAGAAAAAAAAACGCCTCAACGGAGAGCCCGCGCTCAACCTACCCCCTCTATGGAGTACGCACTCTCGCAGGGGCGCATACCCAAGTTGGCGTCAGAGAGGTTCACTGGAGAACGGCACATATACACAGTGGCATAATATATACCCACTATACCTTCGGGATTGAACCACATTTCTATAATGCACTATCTTAATTCGGGATCGGCCCGCATTTATCGTGGCAAAGCTAGTTGGCCAGAAAGAAAACTGGCCCGACAATGCCAAGAGTGATATCCGCATTAATATATGAGCACTAGAGAAGTACACTGGCAGCAGAAGCAGTTCTTTTAAATGGGCCATGTGTCTGATCCATCTCGAAACACGTTGCTCATGCTGCTAACGCGGAATGCTGAAAGCTTGGCGAGTACAAGCATTGTGCGACGTACGTATCGGTGAACTGATAGAAATTTTCTGGTGTCAACCGTTTCTCGTAAATTTTTTCATGGGCCGCTTACCGGGCTGGCCACGTGGGATATGCTTTGCCGATCTATAGTCTACTAGAATGTTGGAACACTATAGCCGCTCTCATCCGAGCTAGACGACACACTGACTTGACAACGCGAAGACTAATACGAAGACTAATGGCGACCGATGTAGCCTTTCTCGCCTGTTGGTCCCGATACGATCAAATCAAATTCCGGGGTATCGTACGAGCCGTAAACCCCAATCTGCTAATGGGGCTACGCCGCAGTGAGTGACAACCACCTGCGATTCTTTTAACGTGCACCGAATGCACAGTACACAAACTTTGTTGCACTCCGCCCTTATCGGTTTGCGGTCGGGATCGAACCCATTTCAAACACTCGCGCTCAGTCACACAAAGCCACAGCCACTAAGCTACCGTAGTGGGTCATTCGCTTCCCGTGTGTTTGAAAATAAAGTGATTTGACTTGACTGACGTGATAGTAAACAGTTACAACGACTGACCTGGAAGGCTACTTTACATATGGTACGTGTGCATGCGGCGGCTTGAGAAGAAAGCATGCCCCCTGCGAAATAATTTGTTTACACGAAGCAGTCATAGCTCGTTTAGTTACACTGATGAAATAAGACAGTACTATAGGGACCGAAACACGGGACCTCGTCGAATGATTTAAGAAGCAAGCGGTGACGTGGTCGTGATTGTTGCCTTGCATCGACGAACAATCGTCGAATCTGTGCTGCAGAATGAAGCAAGAAAAAAAAAAAACCACACTTAAAAAACGAGCTACTTCAAAAACATGCCACTAGGGATATCGAACACAGTTTGAAAGTTAACAAGAGCCAGGGAAGCTAAAACAGAACGTAACCTTGGATTTTCGTACTTATACGTGAACGAAAATGAGGAAGGAAAAACAGAGAAAGAAAAGTTCAATAGTACGACGAGCTCACCGAGGAATATCGTGCTCAAGATTGGCGTTCTTCGAGAACCACACGTGTTGACACGCACGCTGTGCCGAAAACTCTTGACTGTGTGAGCCGTCTGTGAACAGAGTTTTGAATAAACCGCCCTCTTTGATCGTGCGAGTGACATGCGGTATTAATTTGCACGGTCACAAACTAATAACTAAACATAAGAAAAAAAAGAATATAATGGGCAAGAGTAACGCGCTTTTCGCATTAACGTTTCTGAGCACGTTTTCCGAAAGCCAAAGAAAGCGCGACTTGCGCGCACCGGAGCTCAAACTCCACGAGATCAAATCATCGGCCCGCCGCCATGCGGCAAACAACACGAAACCCTCACTGCAGCCTTCACAGACGGCGAGCGCTAAAGTCGCTGCAAAGGACTGTCATCCGGTTTCTCCGTGTGATCGTATTGCACAAGTTCTCTGAGCCTATCTGAAAGTTGCAACGGCAGCAGCAGCAGACCGTTCAAAGCGCGCCAAAAGCAACCAGGCAAAACCAAGCGCGTATTCAAAAACCGGAAGCGGACGAGTCAGCTGTATCCGGATAGAGCGCGCCACTCGTCAAAGCGATGAAGCCAGATCAAGCCCGCTGACCCAGCCGCAACAGGGGATAAGCAAGCGGACGATTTTTCTGCAGCGGGTAACAGAAACTCGCCGGTCGTGGTCGGGGCATCGACGTCGTGTCGGCGGTATCGGTGCACGGGTAAGACTATGTCATATGGTGGAATCGTGCTTGTCACCATGGCTTTCTCGCGTCCTTTGCCCTGCGATTTAACGTTTAAGGGCGCTAGTTCGATGTCGCGCGACCTGCCGGTTGCGATGTGGGTGCCCGTCTTGCCGCGTGATTACAATGCATGCACTGTGTGCGCGCATGGCCTGCGCTTTCGGCCGCGCCTCTGGCTCCGGGCAGCTGCTCTGTCTTGGTTGCGGCGCCCCTACCCTGCGATCTCGCTTCTTCTGGGCTCTACTTTCCTGTCTTTTCTTTTTCTGCCCTAACCCAGCCTGATTTTCCTCTCCTGCTGCACGCTTTACCGCTGTGCTTTGTCTTTCCTTCTTTCGCTCTGTCGCTTCACCTCAGTGCGCAAGCCATGGCTAGGCAGCGGAGCAACTCGAGCGAGGCTATGGTGAAGTTTCTAAAGGACCGAGTAGAGTCGAACCAAGGGATCTCGCTCCAGAAGTTGACCGGTCACCTGTCGCAGCTGCCGTCCGACCTGCGAACCAAGTACGGCTGCTCGGTCAAGTCCCTCAAGATCTTCCTGCAGCAGTTCCCCAAGGTGTTCGTCATCCGCAACCAGAGCAACGTGTATGTGCGGACCAAGAGCCGGAGGCTGGCGACAACCGTCTCCTCGCCCACCGGCAGCATGGAGAGCTTCCCGACCTCCAACTCGGACCGCGGCACTGACGACGACGACGTCACCTGTCTGACCAACGTCAGGGGCACCGTGTACCGCATATTCAACGTGTACGGCTTCATCTCGGTCAAGTACCCGATCAAGACGAGCGTCTACTTCGACGTGCAGGCCTTCGAGAATGGCGAGCACAGCAACCTGCCATCGTCGGGGCTCCAGGTGAACGACACCGTCATTCTGGATGCCAAGGCGGGACCCAGGGAGTGCGAGGCCAAGTTTCGGGCCAGCCGCGTGGCACGCATCAAGAGCGCACACCCGTCGTCCACCTGCTCGTCGCCGATTCCGCACAGCGTCAGTGGCAGCTGCGGCGGCGGCGTGGGATCGTCGTCGACGTCGACGATTGTGAACCAGGACGGCGTCATAGAGACGGTGAAGGCGAACTACGGATTCATAAAGTTTGGGCGCAACCAGAGGGAGCGCGCCTTTTTTCACGCCAACAATGTGGACAGATCTCTGGGAAAATCCATCAAGAACTTGCCAGACGTCTTCACCGTCGATGACAAAGTGCGCTTCAACGCCAAGCCCAGCAAGAAGCCATCGGATAAGGTCAAGTGGGAAGCCACTACAGTGTATCTGACCCGCAGATCTGGGCGGGAGGGGACCTTTGAATCTGATGATGAAAGTGGCAACGAGGTTTTCATGTCTGATGATGAAGAATTGGACATCCAAGATTATCTTCACAAAGATACCGGCAGCTGCGACGCAGACATAGATGAATCTCCAATCGGCTATCCAGACTGGGGTTCAAACTCGGCCAGGGCAGATTTCAGCGATACTTCTATTCAAGAAAAGTTGGATCTCTTAGGCTCGACCTTGTCAGGGTGGGAAGCCAGACAGAAACTGTCCGGAGAACGTGGCTTCTTCTACCCAGAATCTGAAACTACAGGAACCATAAAGTTTGGCATTAACAAGGCAAATGTGGCTAGTGCAACAGTTGATGTGGTTTTTCGGGACAAGGAGCCACTTGACAATCTGCTCTGGGAAGTTAGCGATGGACAAGAAGTGTACTTTGATGCTGTAGATGCCGGAGATAATGCGTGGGTTGCAACGCTAGCGTGGATGGGGCAGAGGCCCGCATTGCCACACGTGGGCGACAGTGAGGACGTTTTCAACAAGATTGTGAACAAAGGCATAGACACTCACGGAGAAGTGGACGGCTGTGTACAGGAGTCGCAGGATGATTTTGGCGAAGAGCCAGCTGTCAGGGGTGTTTCCCCACCATTGCCACCCCGTACAATCCAGCCGTCTGTCTCCATTTATGAGAACTCCAAGGCCACAATATTAAAAAGCATGGAGTGCATTGCAAGGTGTGAGGTTAAAGAGTCCGGAGCCTTTAGGAAGATAGACTTTACAAGTGATTGTTTTTACAAAGATGGAAGCATCTTCTTGGGTGACCTCAACGAGGTGCTTTATCAAGGAAGCATAGTGAGCCTCGACTACATGGTTGGTGTCAACAGAAAAGGGCAAGAAATTGTGCGCTGTGATCTTGTCTGGCAAGGAAGAAGACCAAGAGGTGTCCGACAGCTGAGTCCCGAGGAGTTTAGCCAGAGGCTCCGAAGGGATCTGGAGACTGTGGGCAACACCAGCTCTTTCGGAGACTTCAGGCCTGAAGTGTAAGTTTGAGTCTTTAATACAGGGTTACTATAAACACCAAATCAGTATAGACTGATGAGGTATTCTGTCGAGACTCCACTTTTCTCCGATTTATTTTTGTAACCTTCCTCAATGTTAGGCCCTCCCTGGCTCACCATGTGATCTAGCAGTCTAACCTAACTTAATGTTTTTCATCAGTTTTCCTTTAACATATGAGAACATGTGTGAGAACATGTGTTTGGGGGTGTAGACAAAATGACATTGCAGAGGCTTGACGGGATATGCACTTCATCGCATGTTCAGTTTGTAACAACAGAATAGTAAATACTATACGGATTCAAAAATGATAGCGAAATTTGTAGATCATATTAGTTGGTAAGTGTAACATGAGCAATAACGACAACAGAGTGCTAATTTGGACCGGTTGGTGTGTACTTCGGTACTGAAAACCTGCATTCATTCAAATGTGGACAATGGAGCGCATGGGGAGTACGTTTTTCTTACAACCTAATGAAAAGCAAAAAAAGCATACAGCTGTATGATCAACTTCGATGTGTTATAAATGCCACTCAGGACACGTCACATTTGGCCGTGTCCTTTGGTTTCCACTAAGTTGCACAGCAAACCACGCACTGTGCTGTTCGCATTTGAACGACTGCAAATAGTGCCTAAATAATAAGACTGTATATGATGTCTGAAGAAAGGCGATTTGTCAGCTGTGTTCCGGTGCCGCATGATGTACATTGTGTAGTCGTGTAACAGTGTTCTGTTACAGTTACAAAAGAACACTTTATAGATTATTAATTATGGAAGCCAAGTGCACTGTGTAGTGATTTAGTCCTTGGGTGCACATGTCTGTTGTATATTAGGAAGGGATCTAGAGGCATGTGAAACATTTATGGCAACTTCCGGAAAATTGGTCAGCCATCTCTAAATTTACACAATAGTGCTGCTGCTGCTGGATTGAACAGCTGAGATTCCTAGGTACTCGAAGTATGCCTTTTTGTTGAGACCTTTGCGTAAATTTGACCACAGCATATCTGTTTATTCCATTCTGTACTATATAAGCCCTATTTGCCTTTGTCTAGCATTCTTTTTCGCTGCTTTAGTTAAGTGTTCCTTAACACTTTCGACTGCCACTCCAGAGGTAACTCGGCCACCCACTGTCACACAATGCCTGCTACTCCAGAGTTCTGTTTTCAATGCACTCCCTGCTTTTCCAGAAGCAGCTCGTGCGAAAAATAGCATTGCTTATCTCTTGTGTCATCTGTAGTCGTCATCTAAATGCACAAAAATCTTGCAAGTTAAATTTCTGGCTGCAGGTGGAGCAAATGTCTCGGCAGGACCGCCACGACGAACCAGTGAGGCAGGTCCATGCGCAGTGCGACAGACAGAGAGGTTTTTGAACTGTTGATGAATTCGAAATGGTAGAAACCGACAATGAAGAACCCGTTTCTATGTTGCATGAAATGTTCGCTAAACCAACATGTGGGAAAAAAAAAAAAGAATGGCTGGGGCTCTGAATTGGAAGAGCAACCATAGCCAGTGTGGCTGGTCTGTCCGTCTGGGCTATAACAGAAGAGGAATCAATGAACTTCACAAAAGCTGAAATTGGAGAAAACGACAACGGAGTACCCTGTATGTCCACTGAGCCAGCATGTGAAAAAACATTGCAGAGGCTGAAGAGGAGTCAGGGCAATAACTCGGCAGTCAAAGGGTTAATGTGCCCGCAATTATAACACGTTAGCAGTATTGAAAATTGAGCAGTTTGGTATTTGACTATTTTTCCATGCTTGCATTGGAGGCAAAAAATTTCGCGACTAGAGGAAACATGACATATTGTCATGGTATTTTCATTTCTTGCTGATGATGATGGTTTATGTGTTTTAATGGCACAAAAACCGGGTCTGGCCAATGAATGCGAAGCAGGTTCCCTGTTGTTGTGTTTCCTCCACTTTGTCACTTTTCCTCATTATATGGTAGCCAGTAATTTCCTCGTTATCACAATACAGTGTGTATATACCTTGGATCTGTAAAAAGATGTCAAGTAGCACACACTGCAATAGCTCGGTGGTCACGACGCGTTGCTTAGCGTAAGGCCGCGGGTATGATCTCAGCCGAGGTAGCCGCATTCTGATGGAGGCAAAAGCACTTGTGTGCTGTGCATTGGATATATGTTAAAGAACCCCTAATGATTAACATTAATCCAGAGTGTCCCCCATTACGGCATGCTTACTAATCAGATCGTGGTTCTTGCTCGTAAAATGCCAGAATTTAATTTTAATGTAATGTCCAGTAGTGCCACAAAAAAAAACATGCTTTTGTTGGCCTCTGCTGACAGCATTGCCATTGCTGTGTGCGCCAGAGCTCGAGACACATGTTTTCTGTGCTCTGGAAGAAAATATCACTGCAGCACTGTTGTCACAGTGTTGCACATTACGTGTGACTGCGCACTCATGTGGGAGTGTGCAGTGATGCGATTGAGTCACGCCTTTATTTGACAGCAGTTCTTTCAGTAGTGCGGCACCACTAATACACCGCATCTTCAACTGCAGATGGAACATGCCTCGAACCAAGGCACATACAAGTCATCTTGCAGATAATGCTGATGACTGTCAGTAGGAAGCACAGAAAGTACTGCTTGGTGCACACTCTTGCATTGTTGACTGATCTGACGACTGCACACCTGCGTTCAAAGCAAGACATATTACTGCCCTCTGCTTCTTGAACTTCATTTGTGCAAAGCCTGCAAGCTGCGCATATAAAATAAAGTGTTGAGAAGAAATATGCTGCAAAATGTTCTTACAAATTATATGCCATCATTCTACGCAGTATAAGAGTACTTCATACGTTATGTAGCATGTAGTGTGACCCAGCCACTGAACTTAAGCGTCAAGAATGCATGCAGTGAAAAGGTAAAAAGAGTGCGAGATTGGTGGTGTCTGCTACCACTCCATTTCAAAGAAGTGCTCCAAAAGTGCACCCGTGCCAGCATGTTTGTCAAGAATGAAGTTGCAGCCACTACAGTGCAGTAACTTACTAATCACACATCTTGGCAATTACTTTTGTGCAAGCTACAAAGTGATGGAACGAAAAATGAAGTGTTGGATTGGAGGCCAACTGCAGCAAAATTTTGGAATGTGCAAAAATCATAATTTCAGGTAGTGTAGGCAAAGAGCAACCTCGGAGCAAAATTTTAAGCTTGAAATACGAGTGAATGTGTCACAAAATGCTTGCAAAAATATGTAAATATATACTCAGCAGAAGCGACTCAAAACCCAGAACATTTCAGGACCAGCTTGTCTCACTTGGACAGCCTCGGAGATTATGCGGTGCCTGCAGCGTGCTGAAAGAATCTCGGAGGCAACGTGCTGGGGTTTGTCATATCCGCAAACCGCTGTGTATATGCATCGTCTGCTTGGGTGCTATTCTAGAGCTGTTAGAAAATTGGGCACTTACAACCGTTCAATTTTTTTTCAAGATTGCTTTAATAGTATCCACTACTCATTTATAACCAATTTAGCTAAAGCAAAAATTTGTTGCAGTTGCCCTTTAATACTTGAGCAGTATGCTACAGCTGTGGCAAACTGTAATGCAATGTGAAGCTCGCTGATATGCTTATGGACAGCACTGTTGCTGCCACAAAACATGTCTGGCTGCACATAGTTTTTATTGTTTTATTTCTGAAAGATCTGTATTGCTCAAGCGCTGGTTGTGCGAGAGCTATGCCAGGCTCAATCATGAGTTTGCTGCTGAACTTGCCTCCTTTACAAACTCAGTTGCCTTGTCTTAAAAAACAGTGCAAGGAAGACACAGACACAAATGAAAGCAGCAATGGGACAGGCACTGTACCATTGCTTTTGTTCTAGGTCGCGTCCTACCCCATTACTTTCTTCATTAGTGTCCTGTCCTCCTTGCACTGTTACTCAAGATGAAGTTTTGCCAACATGCCCAAGTGTCAGTTCTGTCTGTTGCCTCGTTGCTCCTTGAGCAGCGACAGGGAGGAAGAGGAGTCTCGCACTCCATCTCGAGTGCCTTCTGAAGAAGCAGCCTTGGAGTACGATGAGCCGTGCAGACTGAGTGGGTCTGGCAGCTCCACATCTATGACAGGCGTCCCACCAGATCCGTCGCCGAATGTCACCAGTCCCGTCGACTTCGCGCACATTCCAGGAAGTCCAGGTGGAGGTTGTGGTGCGTGAATTTGGCTCAAATACAGCTTTTTAACATGCCAGTTTTGCTTCAACGATAAAACTGAAACATTTAAAAGCAAATGTTTCTTTGCCTCTACCGTGGTGTTTGGCATTCGTTGTCATTCTCTTGAATAGCTAGACAACATATTTGGTATGTGTGCCTGGGTATGTACTGGAATAGACAGCTTGGGCCACTCAGTATGTGCCCCTGTGGGTATAAAATGGGTATAAAAGCCTTAATTCTAGTTACGGATCTGTTGCACTTCTCTGTGCATGCATCTTTAATCAATATTGTACCCTCAACAAGCATATCATACATTGCCTCCGTCCTCATGGCACAGAGAGCTATAACAGCTACAGGCAACGAGGTCATGCACATGTTATCCACTATTATCACTACCTTGCCGAATTAAAATACTTCGCTTCATTTAAATTGTAACATTGCCTTGAATGAGTGGCATTTATTCAGAAAAACCAAAACAAACAGAGAGAAAACACAGCTGAATAAAAAGAATAATATTCATATGCGAACTGAAATGAGTCAAGGTATTGAACATATGTAACCACATAGCTCCCTGAAGAACTGAGCAAAACAGTTTCAGGTTCTCTCCGACGGACAACTGCCATTGTAACTTCTCCATGCCCTTATGTTTCTCTTAACAATATTCTTTTTTCAGCATCTTCCTCGGCAGTTTTAGTCAAATGCACGGGAGGCTCCATGGTTGTCAAGCTAGTGAAAATTGTTCTTACCAACAAGGCATTGTGGCTAAGCTACAAAGTTAATACCGCCTTGAATAAAAATCAATAATATTGAAAATAGCATGGACTTCAGACAGTACAGAAAAACTAATGCAAGGGAAAGAGGAAATGTATCTAGGATAACAATAATGCTTCAAAGAGTTGAATGAGACCTTATGTAGACATCAGGAACTAATCTAAATCATCCAGAGAAACACTTAAGAAATTAAGAGAACAAATAAAATGGACTGGACAGAAAAAGGCACTATTGAAAACACCACTGCTGTTGTGTGTCTTGTTCACTTTGGATTTGTGCTCATTTTGATTTTTGGAGTATAATGATCCAATTTGCCCGTGCAACATGTCAGATAATTGTTTAATGAAAGCCTGATGCTGGGATTTCAAGCAAACTGCTCTGTCTTTCTGGTACTCAATTCTGGCATTGACTACTGCCTTCGAAAAAAACTTGGCAGGGAATGCTAGTGCCAGTTCCAACTAATTCATCCCCCTCAAAGCTGCCACAACATACATCAGTGTTCTGTGCAGTTAAGATGCATAGGAAAGTTTCATATTGAACACGGACATAGGGTTTGCGTAGTGCTATATTACGCCTGCCTTGTGTCACCTGGCTCCACCCTATGCCTGTCATATTTGTAATCTCATCACACTATCTTATCCTTTGCTGTACTGCGTCTATCGGCCTGTGTTAAGAAATTAGCCCAGCCAAAAATAACAACAAACAAAAATGCATATTACAACAAAGCCCAAATGCCATTTCACACCAAAAAAAAAAAAAAAAACAATGGAGGATGCTCAAGCTTCACCTTTAAGAGTAGAATGCGATAGCGTTCAAAGATCCCCGACTGTTCTTACACTTCCTGGCAACTGGAGCGTATGGAAACGTAATGTTTACCGGGAAACGCTGGCTTCGAACGCTAGGCACAAAGGCGCCTTTCTGGTAGAAACTCTGCCTCTTGCGTGGGCTGCAATGCAGCGGAGGCGAGCGCCATCTGGAGGTACTGCAAGGAACTGGTCATGCCGCTCTGTGTTCCCCGAGATACTCGCATGCCGGCACATGCAAACGGCGGAACGCTGGAAAAAGTGTTTCTTTTGAGTTTTTGCATAACAGAATTATGTTTTCTGGTATAATCAAATTACAGTCTGTTTCTATCGTGTCTGCAAGTTGTGTGCAAGTCACACTTTACGATTTTTCTGTGTCTTAGCTCGAGAAATTCAATTAGTTCAGTATCTTCCTCGCGCCACACAGAGGACCTGGGTATTGGTGGTTTGAAAATCTTTTTGCTGAAACAAAGTCTGACACTGGACACCGGATGCTGACACCAGATTTTCTGTGACACGGGGCCCTTAACGCTATCGCATTAAAATTAAAAGAGCCTGTGCTCCTTTATTTATGGCAATAGAGACTAATTTGTACCAAAAGCAATTAAATGTTTGGCGAGTCATTAACAAATTAGTACAGTAATTAATTACTAACTGGTTTGCAGACATATCAACAACTGATGCTTCACTTCAGCACACAACGAACACTATTATGGGTTTCACAATAAGTTTTGTGCGCTTAACTCAGCATCTTGAGGTACGAAGCTCGCCAGGTAAAAAATAATGAAAAATTAGTACAGTAAACAATTGATTGCTAATTGGTTTGCCGAGTTATCCCCAACTGATACTTCACTTCAGCATGTCAGTAACACAACTATGGTTATCGCTTTAAGTTTCTCCACACTTAAATCAATGTTTTGAGGTAACAAACTCCATATCAAAAATGATATACACAGGAAGACTGTTCCACTGTACCCATAGTTCCCGACTTTGAATATCCTTTTATGGAACCAATAGATATTACAGCAGATGGCATTTCGTCTTTAATAAATAATCCGAAATTATCCACATCTGATATAAACATTATCAACTCAAAAATACTAAAAAATACCGTTACAATTCCAAGCCAAATTTTGTCATATTTTTTGGAAATCCTTATCATCTGGCGAACTGCCCCTGGACTGGAAAATTGCAAAGGTTATCCCTGTATTCAAAGGGGATAACAAGTACTCTCCACGAAATTAACGTCCCATCTCATTAACATGCATCTGCTGTAAACTACTTGAACATATTATAGCATTGCATATCTACCGCCATTTAGAATCAAACGACTTTTTTTTATTTTAACCAGCATGGATTCAGAAAAGGCTTATCTTGTGAAACTCAGTTGCTCGAATTTACAACAGAATTACATTCCAGCATGAATAACAACCAACAACTGACTGTGTATTCTTAGATTTCTCGAAAGCATTTGATCGTGTCGCTCATTGTCGCCTCATCTCAAATATATCCGCGCTTTGACTGGGTTCATTAACTTTACCTTGGCTCCAAAACTTTCTCTGCTTGCGGCAACAGTTCACTGTTATTAATAACCACTCATCGATTATTTCCGACGTTACTTCTGGCGTACCGCAAAGCAGTGTCCTTGGTCCTCTTCTTTTCTTAATTTTCATTAATGACCTTCCACAAAACATATCGCACAAGGCTTTTCACAGACGATTGCGTTTTTACCGTACGATAAAAACATCTGATGACCATTTAGTATTACAGAACAACCTTAATTTTGTAAGTTTCTGGTGCAGTACATGGCATATGACCCTGGTATCAGACAAATGTAAAGTTCTGTCCTTCTCACGAAAACGTTCAAACTCTCGCATTTCTTACGTCTTAAATGACACCGCCGTACCTCCGACATCGTCCTACAAGTACCTTGGCATTGAACTTACAACTCATCCTTCCTGGAGTACACACAAACAGCTACCTGTGCAAGAGCTTCAAAAACTCTGGGTTATCTTCGACGGAACTTGCGTAAATCCCCTGTTACAGTTCGTAAATCAGCGTATCAGACTTTTGTTCGCCCACACTTAGAATTTGCATCATCAGTATGGTCACCACATCAAAATTATTTAGTTGATATGCTATAATCAATTCAAAACAGAGCATCGTGCTTCATCACAAGCAACTACGACAGAACTTGCAGCGTAACTAAGATTAAAGCAGATATTTCCCTCCAGCCACTTGAAACTTGTCGCACGATAAGTCTTCTTTGCCTTTTCCATAGATACATTCATAGTAATCTACTTCATGTGTTGTCGCTTGAAGTACCAGCGCGCACGTCACGTCGCCTTAACAATAGCCATAGTTTCAAGCGCATATTTGCCAATACACTGTCATTTAACACATCAGCACTGCCACTTGCGATAAGCATATGGAACAGTCTTCCTGATAACATTGCGTGCTTAACAAATCGCGACGCCTTTCGCAAAGAATTGCAAAGCTTCCTGTAGAAACATTGTATAAGGATGTTATTGACCTGCTTTCCTTCCCTGTTCTTTACACTTGTATTTTGTATTTTTTGTGTATGTTACTGTGTTTACGCTGTCTAAAACTTAGCCTAGACAAATATTTTTTGAACTTTGCTTTACTTGTGACTGCCTGTATTTGTATTGTTTACTCCTGTTGAAACACTTTGTGTTCCCCCTTACCCAATGCCCTTAAATGGGCCTGTAAGGTATTTTAAATAAATTAATAGATATGTTGGGGACATGTGGGGACATTTATGCATAACTAGGCAAGTCTGGTAAATGATGCGAGTGGTTACCACACTGCTCTGACCTGTATCTCTTGCAAATCTCATCGTGGTCGAATTCTGAGAGTGGTTGATACGGTGGGAGCACATGTCAAGTCAATTCTGCAAAACGTTTGCCACCTCTTGAACAATAAATGTCAAGCGTCTGTCTTCAACTTCTCCCGAGTTGCCTCACACACTCTGTGAGGCACGCAGTTAATCCTTATGAATTCACCTTTCTGAGTTATTTGTGGAGAATATCCACGGCAGTCCACACCACTCCGCTTCATCTCGTCTCGAGTGTCACCTACCCATGTTTGCTTTCTAATCCGTACAGCCATCATTCTGTGTCTCAATGTTATGCCTATCACTTGCCGTTCCATCGCTTTTGCAGCTTGCACAAAAGTAATTTGGAGCTCTTGGATTAGTTTCTCAGTGGAACTGGTAACATATTGTGAAACAGGCAGCCAAGCACTGAAGCCATAGTTGGTCATGTGTTCCAGATGTGGTACAGGTGGTTTACTAGTACATCTTTTCCTTATGCCTGCCACCAGTAGCAGCAGCAGCAAATGCATCACATTTAAAGTTTTGTGACATGGCTTAGTAAATGGGTTTGACCTTGCTATGTAAATAGAGTGGAATTGCTTTTCTACTTGAAGTCCAGTGCAAGACATATCATTGTGCACATTTATCATAGGACATAAACAGGCCGCATTAATTGGCAATTTTTAAAAGAGCCATGCAATGTTTTTTTTTTCATCCAGAAATGCACAATGTTGCTAAGTAACACTGTCATGAATGTACAAGTGAAATTATTGTTCATTCTTGCAGCAAGAAACCTGGTTCCATTCAAATGTCTTGAATTTACCTTCAAATTTTTCAAATCTCTGCTACATTTCATATGTACACATCTAAACATGATCACCACTGACCAGTTTGTATGACAATGGCAGAGCAGCGCCTGTGGCAGAAGTGAAAAAAAAATCTCATGATTGATAAGGTGGTGGTTGGCATCTGGTGGTAGTGGCAGAAAATGATGCCACTGCACTGACACTGTGCCCTATGAAAATGAAGCAGCATTATATAAAATCATGTTGCTATGATAGGAGAAGTGATGATTTGCCAGTGCACGGATTCAAGCACAATTCGTGATCTAAAAAGGAAGGGGGATGTAATGGGGGCATGGCAGCAGCAGCATTTGATTGCCAATCACTTACTCCATTCAAACATGGCCGATTAAAAAACTTTTTCTTGGAAAAGATTCACGAAAAGGTGCTCATTAGTAACAGACAAATTTCACACCATCCATAAAAGTTACTGCAGTTGCTGTTTAACTTCATCGAATGACATCAATACACACGTTTGTGATCTAACTTTGTGGTCGTGCACTTATATGCTTGCTTGGTACATAAAAACTTACCGCATGTATATCTATTGCCTTTATGTGCTGCTATGTTGCATGCTCTGTGCGCTACTCCCTACAGAGAGTCTGAGTGAAGCATGTTAGTAACTGATCTCTCTTTATACCACATATAGCGGGCTACAGAATTGATTTCTTGACAGTATGACTTGCCATAATAAATTTATTTGGCTTGCACTTTTATTCCAGGTGATGCTTCAGGGACCTCTTTCCTCATGTCAGATGTAAATGTGAGTCACTGTTTTTCTTCTGTTGCTTCACGAGTTAGTTCATAGATCTTACCTCGAGTATGAGCTCATGCTGAAGTTTAAAAGCACCTTTAGTGCATTGTAACTGCTGTTTTAGTCCAGTTCTAGTCTGTTAAGTTTTTCTCTGTGCTCATCTGCCGAAATATTTGATTTGTCACCGAGTGCAATTTTTTAAAGCAATGAGTATTCTTTGCATTATGTCTGTACCTAACCTTTTTCGCCCAGTGACCCCACTTGTCTACTAGCTTGGGGCCACAAGGTATCTGCTGGCTGCTGTGTCACCAACTAGGCATGGGCCACTGGGTGCTTGAATAGACAACTTGCTGCTGTCTGGCCTAGTAGACAACTTGGGTCTCTGGGTGTGTGTCCAAACAGACTTAAGCACTGCATGCGCGATATTGGTGTATGCCCATTCTTGGCCGGTCCCCCAGAATTTGTGTGCCAAGGCAGCACAAGGAGCATGTAGCCTTATTATATATTAGAGCGATAGGACCTCATCCACAACAGACACGTGCGGGGCCAATGTTATGCCATTCCAACAAAGTAGCAGCCAGGATACTGCGGACACTAACGAGTTTGAACTGGGGTGCAGTGATAACAAGCTATACTGTGATGTAGTGTGGTTGGCAGCGAAAGTGCCACTTTGTGCGTCTGAGGTAGCAACATGGCGGGTCGCCGATTGCTTTAATTATAATCACATTAACATCGGCATTCATCACAGATCGGTGAAGGTTCATCAACAGCAGCAGCCTACTTCATGCAAAATGCTGGACAGAGGCCTGAACCAGCAATCTCTCATTACTCCTGCTGCTTCATTTGCATATTGATTAGCCATGGAGAATGTTCCACACACATCAGCACACTTACATGTGTTCAAATGTGGCAACCCTGCTGCAAGTTTTTTTTCGAGAAGACTTCTGAGGCCATTCTGTGTTGATCTTCTTTAACAATTGAAATTTACGCAGTACGTTTCTTTTGAAACATTTAACATGCATTAAAGCACTAGGAATGCAATTTAGTGAAGAAATAAAACTGCAAGAACCTCACGTGCGTGCACAATTTATATACCAGCCACAAGCGGCTGTGGTTTGCCAATAGTTTGTGCGACATTACATAAACGAGTGTTCACATTAATAATTTTCTCACTCTCAGGAGCTCTGTTCTCAACAGAAGTGATGCTTTGAACTTGTGGCACTGGTTTATGCCTTTAGCTTAACGTCTGCTGTTACTGCTACACAGAAATTTTGCCAAGCCGCTTCCTGGCAACATGCCCCATTTCGCGGTAAAGCCACACTGTGCGTTGGCAGGCAGCAGCAGTGATAGCATCAATGACCGAGCGTCTAAAAAAAACAAGGTTTCTATAGTTTTTCTTAGCAGTGGGAATTGTGCAAGGCTTTTTATACAATTAAGCTTTTTTGTGTGCTCATCTTTATGCAGGTTATACGCCCAGTGCTGTGCTGATTGCGGGAAATTTTTTTTTCCTACACCTAGTCAATCCTCACATTTACACTAATCCTGCTTGAACACACCTATTCCTATTTCCACGCCATTTTATCACCCCATAAATTCCTCTTCTTCCCAATAGCTTACATGTATGCCCAACATGGGGCCAGCATCAAGCCGGCTTTTCTTCACACTTGGGCTCCATTACCAATGTGGTGGTGGTGGTGTGGACAGCACGCAGGGACAGGTTATGAAAACTAAAATGTGGTGTGTACGTGCGTGTGTAACGCATATTCCTTTTCATTTTTTTAGCAGCACTGTGCTAGTGAATAGAATCCCTATCTACCTTGTTGCTGTTTGTAATGAAACTGTAAATGTCTCTGCCTCCTACATTTCTCCTGCCTCAATGCTTTTCAGGACGATGTGCTGCATCGACTGGCGAAGATGGTAGCAGCAGAAATTACTGCCGAAAAGGAGAGGACGCGGATTGTCCTCCGCGACATTGGCGTGCAGACTTGCGATGAAGACTGCTGGCTGTCTCCCTTGTCGAGGGCATATGCCAAGGCCCCAATTCTCGTCAACTCCAGCACCCAGACGCTGTCAACGGGAAGCATAAAATCAGAAGAGCTGTTCATCAACTGACCACACGGAGGTGCCTTCCTCGAGGACTTGTGTCGAAGCGCCAACACAACATTGCAGCTGTTGCTCTTCTTTTTTTCTTTTTGTCACGCCTTAATCAGTACACCTGTTGCCAACCGATGGAGGACTATTGTTAGAAAGGAGGCGCCTTCCAAGAAGCTCCCAGTTATGCCATTCCATTGTTCACAACTGTTGAGAAAGATCTGCTGACAGAATGGCGAAGGCAACATCACAATAATGTGCGCCGGTAACCTCCCACTCTCAAAGTGCAATCTCCAAGGAGGCTTCGCTGTATTTAGATATTCTGTCGTCAAGGCACGTCGTCCGAGCGTTTCTGCTGGATAGCTAAGGTGCAAATGGACAGAAGGCCGCAGCTCCTTCACCCCATGCTATCGACGGCAGAAGTCCACAAAATTTTTTTTTCTCCCAAGTTTCTTGTCTTAAGCATTTGTGTTGGGCTCCATAACAATAATTCATCGTAGTTTTTTACTTACAAATGTGCCAGCTGAGAATGCTACTTTTGTCATCATATAGAGGTGGTCGGCAGTTTTTCCTCAAAATGCTCATGGCATAGCAGTTCCTGGTGACCAAGCCATTCCATCCGTCGGCTAAACAAACGGGCAACCGAGATCTGTTTCTCAGCTTTGTCAAGCACCATTCCATGTTTGGCTTGGCCAGAATTGTCCGGTGTAGTTTAGTGATGTGCCATCTGTTGTCGTGGGGCAGGAGTTCTCTGAAATGCTCATGCCATGGCCGATTCTTGTGATCAGACTGCACCTACACTGCAGTCATCTTGCCAAGCCTCTTGAACAGCATGTTTGTGAATGTTCGTACTTGGCCAGGCAGCAAAATCTTAATGCCTGTAAAAAAAGAACAAGGAATGCCAAATGGAATTTCACAAACACATTAATGCAGCCAGCAACGTAATGTTGAGAGCTGCTTCCTACTTATTGCCTGGTGCTACTGCCCTTGAAGACTGATGCAATTGTTTCTCTACCAGCAAGGCATCAAGTCTTTTGCAAGCGGGACAGCAGACTGGCTTCACTTGTGATCATTTTTGCCTTTCATTACATACCAATATGTGCCACTCTGCATGTTTGCGACGACCAGAAGCATAATAAATTCCAATTGCAACACTCCGAAATATGCTGTCGATAAATCGCGAGCAGTGTGCTTCCTGCACAATGCAATGTGCAGTTTGCATGCAACATTTGCCGTTTAGGCACGGACACCAGCTCGCCCACCATAGTAAAATCTTGGACCATTACGAGTACTTTTTGTCGAGCAATGACTGTTTATTAGTACAATTTGACCTCATTACAACAAAATCGCATGCAACATGAAATACCTGCATTATATCTAACATTCATTATAATAAGCATATGTTCGTTATACGCTGATAGCAGCGAGAAACATTACTTCGTCATGACCTATAATTTGTTATATGGAGGGGTCGACTTTACATGCAAAAGCTACTGCATGAAGGTGGTTCAGCTAAGTCGAGCTTTAGCATCAGCCTTTAATCGGAATGGCGGACTGGTGTCTCAAACTATATATTGCATATATTATATATTGTAGACGTCCAGCATAAAACATGGGATCAAGTCCTGCCGTACATTACAAAACCCTTAGCTGTCACCGGTGGTCCTCGTCAAAAAGAAAAACTGAACGCTTTGGTTCTGCGTTGACTATAGAAAGTTGAATAATGTCGCAAAAAAAAAAATGTTTTTCGGCTTCCGTCGATTGATGATTCGTTGGATCGACTGGATCTAACGAATCTGAAGAGTGGATATTGGCAAATCAAAGTTGACGAACGAGATCGCGAAAAAACTGCCTTTGTTACCCCGGATGTACTGTACGAATTTAAAGTGCTTCCCTTCGGCCTGTGTTTTGCACCGGCCACATTCCAGAGGATGATGGACACTGTTTCAACAGGTCTGAAGTGGCACAGTTGTTTAGTATACTTAGATGATGTCGTCGTGTTTACGGTGACCTTCGAAGAACATTTGAAGCGTTTAGAGGCGGTACTTGAGGCGCTCTGCTCCACTAATCTCACGCTAAAGCCTGAAAAGTGTCACTTTGGTTATGAAAAGCTGAAGTTTCTCGGGCATGTCGTGAACGCCGACAGCGTCCAGCCTGACCCAGACTACATCTGCTGTTGCTGTTTTTCCGACTCCTCGTGACACCTAGCGGCAATATGTATATAAAGCATATATAGCAGACCGCTTATAGTGTAAGTCGCCGGAATCGCGAATATCCGCACTATAAGCGGTACCGCACAAAATAAAAGTGTTACAAGGTTGCACATGAGCAAACGATGTAGACCAAGGTGCAGCGCGTATCCGAGAACTGAAGCATGTGACCAGGAGTTTTATATCTCTTTAAATTTATGAACGTACAGAGGTTAATGTCCAAGTACCTGCGGTCTTCGCATAAATCAGACCAAGTCCAAGTACCTGCAGTCTGTACATGAATCAGACAAAGTAATCATTTTAAAAAAACGTCACCGACCGAAATTTCTGATGCAGTACTGTGTGTCGTCAGATTTCTCGGACTGATCGGCGTATGCACGGTGTTGAAAACATAGCGACCGCGGACCAAGTTGCCACCATTCGAGTGTTGGCCGTGCCCTCACTTTTGTCATCAAGGTGGTTTCTCCACTTTCCACGTGCCGCACAGACACTGCAACGCGTTTCGCTGACTCAGCACTAAGCCACAGTTAAGGTCGCCGATGAGGCGGGCTGCGTAGGCCTAGCCGGTGGGGACGTCAGGCGGCATGCCGTGGCAGGAAGCTGCTCGCCCTTGTTATGTTTGCACCCGTAGACAGTTACATAGAGATTACACTTGCAATCATGCACACGGTCTGCACCGACAGCAGCGCATGCATAGCGGAGTTAGGTCTCTCAGGCGATCAGCCGCGGCAACTACAGCGCCCGCCGACCAAGTCTGTATGTGCGTACACTGGTAGGAACGGTGGAAGCTCGCAAGTGCACATAAAGCCTAATAGCTGCAAACTAAATTTGCGCAACACTGCTTAAACTGACAGCAGTCAAGGTTGCACGCTCAATATCTGCGAATCGTGACGGGTGCACAGAAGCTGAAGCCACGTTCAGTGCAGTGTTGCCACGACTCAAAAAAAGAATACTAATAATTTTTTGGCGAAAAATCAGAATTCAGCAGATCTTGTATTTCAATTCTGCATTCAGTTTTTGAACCGGCGAATTCAGCGCTTGTATAAAGCTCAGTAGTAGTAGTATTGTAGCTTGTAAGAAATTGTACAAAAACGAGCTCGAGATTTTTGGCTGTGCTTCTGAGAAACAATGGGTTTCCGACACCCATAATCAAGCAGGGATTTAAAGATATTCAAGACCCAGCGATACCCTAATGAAAAGCGTCAGATGGTAGTTATCACAGTATCTGAAAGCTTTAGTGTTGGTGAGCTCTGCTGAGCTCTAAATGGAGCGCATACGCTGAAGTTGACCGGTTAATGTGACGCAATGGGTGACGTGCCCCGTCACGTGACATATGCCATACACGAGCAGTAACTGACAACCTGACTACACTATTCAGAACTAGTAAGTAAAAGAGAAGTCGCAGTTTCGCCCGAAACGCGAAGCATCGATTACGACAGCCAATTAGTGGACAGCTGTACGAAGTAAGGACAGTAGTTTTATCGGCCGCATAAACTAACATGGGCACACAAAATTAAAAGCACCGAGTCGCACACGCGCACCAGCAAACATGAACACACCTGACTCGATCGTGGAAACTCGCTGTCAAAACGCTGGCGTGAGGAAATGCGGCAGCAGCTGCGACCAAAGTGACATTTGTGGCAGTCTATTACTTCAATGCAAAGCGAGCGCAGAGGACCCAGAGCACGCACAAAGCTATGAGCTGCCGACGCAGCTATACTCTGCCCCCAATGCAGATCTCGCTCAACATACGGCTGCGCGACTGCCATATGCACAGTTGCAGCCTGAATAGAACGCCGCCCCTCTCTCTCCCCTCCACTCGGTGCCCCACAACGTCGGGTGCATTGCGCACGATGGATGGAAGATGGCGCACTTCCTGCCTGCTTTCGTTATTTCGCCCAGGCGAGATTCAGCCGCCATCGTCGGCTCCCTTCGCACGCCTTCCCTTGCACATACAGCATATGGCACACGGCGACGGTGTTATTGCCCTTGGACCTTATACGGACTTCATGGCAACGGTGATGCCGATGGCGGAAAGTGCACTTGGAATGTCAGTATAATTGCTATCACAATGATGACTAAGTGCAGGTTCCTATTCCCCCTTACCACAGGGCAGGCGCTCAAAGCGCCACAGGAAAAAAAGTCAATCGGTGCGGTTTCATACGTCTGGGCTGCGGTAGTGCCCTCCACTTCAAACGATTCACCGTCTTACCCTTTCTCCATCTTTGTTCATAAGGCATAGGTAGCACCAGGTTTGAGAATCTGGAAACGCAAGAATGTACTCATCTCTGAGCCAACCCGCCTTTTCCTTTCGTTCATGAGGTGCGACCGCATTAAAATAAACTGTGTACTGGAAAAGTAGCGGCTTTTGCTTTCGTTTCCGTAGAACAGACAAAAAATCAGTAGATTCAAACACCTTATAACTGAATACGCAGAAAATGTTAAATATCGGTAGATCTGATAAATCAGCAGCCGTTGCACCACTGGTTCATTGCAGAGCACACCGCTGATAAGCAGCGAGCAAAAGGCTTCTCCGTCGCCTAGGCAACCAGCGAGTGTCTCGTTTCATGCTCGTTTGCCCGCTCCTCGTTTCATGCTCCTCCTCCTACGCATTGCCCTCGTTGCTCTGCGCAGCGACACGTAGCCAGTTGCAGCACGTCGTGCAGGGTGTGCAAGGCACATGGCGTCACGACTGCGATCCTCCATATAGTAATCTCCATCATGACATGGCACAAACCACTGAATGGGAGGGGATAAGCCAAAGCTCTGGTGGTATTTTGAATCTTCAACATAACAAAGTGTGTTTATACACGATTTAAATATAACGAAGTATCACTGCCACGGCGAAGGAATTTCGAGGCAAGTAAAGGTAAACTGCAGCAGATGCAGACCATCCAATGGTTGAATTACATGTGGCTGCTTGCGAATATACGCACCTATCAAATCGTGTGCCACGCGACAGAGAGAGGTCGTCGAAGCGTAGCAGCATTATAGCAGCAGCAAGACCATCTCGCCATCGTGTTCTATATAAAGTGCAAGTTCAGTTAGATCATATTGCACCCTGCACGCTGTGGGTGCGAGGGAAAGCGTGCAAAGGCCAGTCAAAAAGGATGTTAGCGCCCCACGCACACATTTTGTCTGCATAAGCAGGAACGAAGGGGGGGGGGGGGGTCATCTGCCTTTCTTTTAGCCGGCCGTAGCTGCGCATGGCTGTTAATGTGGCCATGCGCACAAGTGGCCGATGTGCCCCGCCCCATCTTGCAGGTAAGCTGTGGCTGGCACAAAGACTAGCCAAGCCCAAATGGCTGCAACTTCAGGTCGTATAATCTCGAGTTTCGAAGACGTGTTGAAGAGTCATTCAGACAAAGCATTCACTTTTCTCTGCCTACGCTCCTAACGATAGCGTTGTACATTGCAGGAAACACTTATGACCACAGCGTCGCAGGCTTTACATTGTACCACCAATGTGAATATATAATTGAACTTGACAACCACGAAATGGCACGTTTGATCGCAGATTCCCAAATTCACCAAAATAACTTTTTTTTATCACTGGGATTTGTTTCCGATTGCTTGATAATTGAGAAATTCCACCAGCCCCTTTCATGTAATAAATACCCTTTGGCGACTGCTTATTTGCATAAATGGTTGAATTTCAACACAATGAAATTTTGCTACACCGAAGTGTTGATTTTACAGACTTCGTTATATCGAGCTTTAACTGTACAACATACATTTCGATCTCCATGTGAAAGATGAGCAGCAATACACAAGTCATTGCACAAACTGCTCGAACAATTATGTGGGAAAAATATTCAGAGAAGCAAACGCAAGACTTGCAAAAAAGATGGATATAGCTTTATTTATAAATTCATATAGAACTATGGTGTCTCCGTACTCAAAAAAAAAAAAAAAAAAAGGACTATAGTGATTGAGACAAGCAATGGTTTAAGATGCATACGTTCACACTGGCAATACTACTCAAGAAGCACGGCCCCTGCCAGACAAAGAAAAACAAAAGCAAAACCGGTCCAAAATGGCGTCGTACAAGTGCTGTGGGACCGGTCCAAATCCAACTACTTTTTCACACACTGACTGCTGCAAACTGCCGAAGGAAATCTCCGGAAACAAGGCGGCACTGGCGGGGAAAAAAAAACAACTGCAACAGCGGCAGCTTTGCCACGTGACACTGGTGCACCAATCCTACATGCACGGCATGGCAGCAAGCGCAAGCTTGCAACATGGAAGCAAGGACGAAACAACTGCTGCTCTTTGAAAGCACGCCGACGGCTTCCAGTGCACCTCCGTGACAAACTGTGCATTCAAAAGACTCATTTAGTTGTTGCCTCCAAGATGCCTGCTGTCAGCCAGTGAAAATGTGCAGACAAATTTACATTTACACGACGCCAATGTGTGCTGAACGATCATCATTCTGTTTGCTGATATGGCAACCTCAATATTTGTTCCCCCTGCCCAAGCTTCAATGTAAAGATGCAACCACATGGAACACATTTTCGACAAGGCATCACTCGTTTCAGTACGTACATTTTAAATTGCACAAGTCGTATCGAAGCAGTAACATATGTCAATACAAAGCAGTGGTTATACTAGGTGACAATCGCACAAATCATTTCAGCAAGGAAAAAACACGGTCATCATGAGGTGCAACGGAAACGCGCCAATAGTGTACAACATTACACCAAAAATATACTGTAAATGTGTCCTCCGCATCTCGATCATGAAAGCAAGCATTAGGATACTGCTGACGCTAATTCCTGCTATAGGCAGCATCATGTTTACAGCTTGTCTTTAGCCATGTTGGTACTGCTTTTTGGATGCAAATTTGCTGGTCCAGAACTTACCGCATCTTCTTACCCGAAGGACATATGTGACGAACCGAATGCGTAAGATGCCAACAGTTTCTTTACAGCTAGTCCGCCAATAGCGCTGCCATGGGGGTATATCTGGCAATGCAGCTGCCAGATAGGTGCACATTTCCACTGGCTTCTCTGAGATTGCACTGTTACGAGACGCACAACACCAGTCGATCAGGAAACGAAAGTGCCGACATGCGGTGACTCCATGAGTACCAATGTCCAACTTTTGCGCAAGTAAATACGCAAGAAACGACAACAATTCAGCTCGACTCCCAACAGCTTGCGAAAGTAAAAGGAAATTGTAAAAAAGAAAATCGGGGCACGCTCTGCAATCCTTTCCCCGCAAGCGGGCACTCTTAGTGAAGTTATCACAGTTTGTTTTGTTTGACGCTATCGAGCACAAAGAAAAAATATCGTCAATCATCTTCCCTAGAGCTTTGACGAAGGTGTTCCTCATCCCCAAAGTGCTCGGTTTTGCAATGAACTCAGTATCGTGTCGCAGTAATGAAGCAATAACTACAGCACGTGCTGCATATTCTCGTGTTCCTTACTGAAGAGCCATTGCATTAGTTTTGTGATGTGCTTTGCAATAAGTTAAAAAGAAAGGAACACGCACGAAACTCGTTTGCAGATGCGCCGCTTTTATATCTGCCGATCAATCACCCAGACAAGTGCGTCGAGTACCGGGATGAAGAACATTCACAAATGGTGAGAAGCGCTATATAGTTTGGTCGGGCATTTGAAGAATGCGTGCACACATGACCGTTCGGACAGGATGGTCGCGACTATGATGGAGCTTGAATGGACCGTTTTCCCAGAACCCCTCCCCCCCTCTTTCCTCGCAGCTCAAGGACGAGTGGAGACCAAGGCGCTAACAATGGGTGCCAGCCATGCTAAAACAGCACGGCACGCTCGACAATGCGCTTTGGTCAATCAACTCTGATGTCTGTAAATTACGCATCAAGATCGCGCTTAGAGTCGCTGACTAAGCAGCTAACTATTTGAAAGAAAACTGTCTGGTCCACCAGTTTTGGGTGAACTGAGTGGAACACCGCATTCTCGGCTAAAGAAATACGAAGGTGATGCTAGGTCAAAGAATTGCTACAAAAAGGCACAATCATGCATTCGAAATCACCTGCTGCAATGAACATACAATCTCTTAATGCACTAAAAAAAACTGGAAGCGACGAACTGACACCATAGCTAAAGCCTTGGAGAACAGCCTTGTCCTTCCTCGATTCATTTTGATTACACAACTACTAACGAATACACAAGCTGTGCTCTACTCGAGTGCTGACAATGAAGTTGGCCCGTGCTAAACCCTGCATGACCAACAGCTAACAACATGCGCGCATAGTGACGAAAAAAACGATTTACACACTGTGCAAACGAATAAAAATTGGGGCTCCGGGCCACGCAACTAAAAGCGTTTAAACAATGAACCTCGTATGACAATATATTCGTGCAGCAATGAAAGAAAAACTGACGAAGAGAAGGACAATGTTACTGAACTTTTCAACGTCAAACATGCTCAGCTAATATAACTGCCTTCGTCCTCGAAGGCAAACCAGTCAATTGAAGGTTTGTGGGGAAAAGCGCTCAAAAAGACGGCAGACTACCGAGAACATACAACGCAATAGAACTGAAAAGGAAAGCGTTCTCTAAAACGAGCTCTCTCCTTCTCGAATTGCTGCTCAGCTTACCTTGCTGAACGCTAGTCAATAAAACGTTACAGACTGCACGCATGACAGCGGGAACCCAATTATCAAACCAGACGTTTCAGGGGTATTCCCAACTTTTGCGTTGCACAACATTAAGCACGCAGCCAGGACCTCTGCGATGCGAGAATGACACTAACGAAAGGTGTGCCGCTCCTTTCATCACATTCGCTTCTGAAAGTTGAGCCAATCGGCGCACGCCAAACAAGACATCCCCCGAAAGTGATCGACCGAATTTGCGGGCCTTGAAAGAAGCACGAACACAGTGCGCGAGAGAAAAAAAAAAAAAAAAAAAGAAAAAAAAAACGAGTTAAAAGTGACCGATTGAGAAGCAGGACGTTCTCTTGCCACAGCTACAGGCATGCAGAAGGGGCGAGAGTGAGACACGAGCACGTCCACGCGAGAGACGCGACACATACGCACACACACACACACGTGCATCCCCGGCTCAGCTGGCACTTCTCTCACCAGCCGACGAAGCCAGTAGCGAGGAGGGCGCAGGGACCACCACGACGACAGCAAGGCAGCACATGCGCGAGAAACATGACGACAAGACGCAACACTTGCACAGGGAGCAGAGAAAGTCCCGCCACACGGTCACTGTCTTGGCACATCTCGCTGGCAGGGAGGCGGACAGAAGGAGGGGGGAAAAAGATTCACACGGCCACAGAATTGAATTCAGGGTAACACATGCCGCTTCCCTGCGCTCTAGCGGCCAAGTCCTTCTCTTGCAAACTATGCAGGTGCAAGAAGAAAAACGGACATAGGTGGTTGCCGAGGTGACAATCTGATGCGGAGGATGTGCAGTGGCCAGGAGAGGGGATGGTCGGGAAGGTGGAAAGATGGCGCTCCAGTAGCAGAGGTGACAGAGAAAGGAAAAAGGCGATGACAGCTCTCGTGTCTTGTCTCGTTCTTCTCCCGGCCTCTGCGCTTTCTGCTGTGTGTGAGTGGTGTGTGTGTGTCTGTGGATTTTGTCGGGCTGACAGATGCATGAAGTCTTACAGCTCCATGTCTTTGGTCTCGTCATCCGAGAAATCACTCATGGAACTCTCGCTGCTCGACGACTCGTTGTCCTGCTCCCGCAACGCCTCCTCCGTGGCAAACCTCTTGACATACTCTGCGCGTGAAATGGAACATTCACGTCAGCATGACAGGGTCACGGAAAGACAACAAGCCATCATTGCATTTGAGGTTTTTTCACCTGATCTAAATGCGCAGTCTTGAAAAATGCTTTATTTACACGATTCCAATGTACACCCAATTAGAGCAGGTTTTAAGTAAGAAAATAATCATGAACCTGAACGTAATATGCCACTGATTTATAAAACGGAAATACAGCAGGCACCCTACATTTGCGGTCAGTCAAAACGAGATGTGCAGAATTTACCTTTTCTGACAATAAATTTTTAAAGAGCTTTCCTAATGAAAGTGGTGCGTCATTGCCATTTGCACTTCACCGGCCACAGATACCAAACACACAGGCGGTGTTCTAGAGCGATAATTCTTAGAGACACCACTATCATTTTCGCAAGTCTCTGCATCAAACTCGAAATATGCAGCCAACGGCGTCCCTGGCACTATGCGCAAATAGTGAGCTTGCCACAGCGCCAAAAATGCTGGCAGCTGTACACCGACGCATACGGTGCCTAGTCACATGACATCTCGCACCTATGAAAGTTATTGACTGAGAATACTGCTCCAGATTGTGGTCTAACACAAAATGAAACCACAGCAACTGTCATGAAAATGTCTTCTGTCGCCATTTTGTGATGGTGACAGCAATGACGCTGCGTCTGGAGGCTCCGACAATAGGCTGTTGCCAACACCGCCAACTATGTTATGGTTTTATACCCGACTAATACGGAGGCAATCTTCGGACCCCTTTTCACTGAAAAGGGGTGCATGTTAGATTCAGGTAAATATAGTCGTGCTTGTAAAAAAGGTTGAAAACCAGACTGCTGATGTATTTAAGTCAACACTTTTCAATGTAGACTATTTGTCTAGAGAAATTTACATGCACGAACGCTAAGTTAACATGGTTGTGAAACAAGAACAACAGCACAGTTGATCCTGGCTATATAAAACACGGATATACTTTTGTCTATCGTAATGTCCCCTTGGAAATCCTATGCCAAAGTAGAGCGCTGTACTATGCATGTATTAAACTCCCGGCCACTGAACAAATGGGGATGCAGTCACTTCTCATGCTGTATCAAGCTCAAATATATTTTTGTTTATATCATAATATCCCCTTGGAAATCCTATGCAAAAAGTATAGTGCTGTGCACAACTCTTGTACAGCGAACTTCCAAAGGGGACACGGTCACCTCTCGCGCTGTCTGAAACATTGAATGCCAACGAATTCGAAACAGCACTGTTTTGACATATGGTATCAAACAAGACTTTGAACCTAAAGGGCAGAACATGTCATGGAGAAAAAATGAGCAGGGCATGTCTCAGTTTTGCTAGCTGCGCATACTGATGGCTGAAGTAAACGGCAGCAAGAGCAAATCACCACTCTGCTTCAAGAAGGTGAAAGGCCTCTCAGTCCGGTACGTGTTTCACAAGAAAGTGTGGACGACACTTGATCTTTTTACTGAGTAGCTCTGGGCATGGGTTGACAAACTGGAGGTGCCTGCACCCCCAGTTCTGTCTTCTTGCAGACCATGGTTCTACGCAAACAGCATATTCAGGTCCTGCAAGGAGCCAGAACGAATTTGACCCCAACCCCTACTTGGACAGATTTTTACATCACAGCAACAATGTGGGAGACTCAAAGCAAGAAGAGACAGGCAGGCTTGCGGACGACAAGCGAGGGCAACTGGTTTCAAAAAGAAGCCGGTCCCAAAACTATTACCTGACAGAACAGTCTGCTTGGTTGACTCACTGCCGCCATATGACCATCAGCCATTTAAACAGCATAGGTATTTAAACGGCAAGGCGCGTTCATGCGCAGTTTAACAGCGCAAGCAAGTGCACTAATGGTGGCCTGGCACAGATAAATGCAGGCTGGTTTGCATCCAATTTTACCTTATCCCGAATAAAAACACACAAGCACTTTGACGTGCGCAAGGCATAGTGCAGTCTCACATCCAGGCAACACATAGTTTTGGGGCTATAATTAGTGTTGCAATCAGTCTTATCAAGGACCACTCCGCAGTGCGACCGACTTGTGACATTTGCGTGTAACCAGTAAGCAAACTTTTGTGCATTCGGCACAGCATTGGAGAAAAAAAAAATCTGTAAATTTGCGCTTTTCACAATCTCTGGGAACTCTCTGCCTTGGAGAAAAAAAACCTGTAAATTTGTGCTTTTCACAATCTCTGGGAACTCTCCCAGACATGCGGAGTCTTCAAATAAGCTTCAGAGAGGAATTACAGCTAATCCTCATAACGAACTCATTGGGACAGAAATTGACTTCGTTTAAGCGGCAGTTGGAGAACAGCATAAAAGTTATAGAAATGTCATAGTAATGTCGTCATTACTATAACACGAAAAACTTCTAATGCGATATTTCGAATAACGCGATTTCATTAAAATAAGCGTTTACTGTATCTTATATTTTGAATCCTTGATATATCGAGCTATTTCGCAAGCCCCTTCAACTTCGATATATCCTCGATCGACTGCACAGACGCCTTCCGTTAATTCGATCCTGATGGAACTGATGAAACTGCTCGAATTATCCGGCTGGTCTAGTTATAAAAAAGGCAGAAAAACACTTGGCATGATTTGTCTTTAAAGTTAGCTATGCCACAACATGGCCGCATTATACGATGGGGCATACCAAGCGGGGAAGGGGCTACTGTTATGGGACATAGCACGTTTCCTTAATTTGCACACACACATGCGCTGTCTCCAGCCACAATATGAGCACCCAGATGCCTGTATGTTTACCAGCCATTCCTTCAGAGTTTTAGAAAGACTTGTGGGTGAAGAAAAACCAGACAGATGCTGATGCCTGGTGTCTGCAAATTATATTTTAATAGAGCCTGCTCAATCAGGCAGGAGCAGGACCAAGCGCCACTGGCCTTTGATTTCTCAACTGCCGATTCCACTGCTTGCGCACCATCAGCGTGCTGGACGTGTCATCAAGCAAGGCAAAGCAGCATGTCAAGCCACGCAATACCTGGTCAACGAAATGCTGTACAGTCTGGGCCGCATTGCGAAGACCGAAAGGCATACGCAGATATCCAAACAGGCCAAAGGGTGTTATATTTGCGGTCTTGGGAATATCTGAGGGTTCCACAAGAATCTGGTGATAGGTTTTCATCAGGGCGGCCTTGCTAAAGATGGTGCAGCCGTGCAATGTGGACATAAAATCCTGAATGTGAGGCATTATCTACTTGTCTAAGACAGTGGCCTTGTTGAGAGCACGATAATCGCCACAGGGGCGCCAGTCACTGGCCTTCTTGGGCACCATATGGAGTGGCGAGGCCCCAGGGCTGGAGGAGGGACGAATGAAGCCAAGGTCAAGCATGTGTTCAACCTCCTCTTTGGCAGCAGCTAGATAATCCAGCGTGAGGCAACGAGCCCGAGCAAATAAAGGAGGGCCAGTCGTGACGATATGATGCGTCACACTGCGGGCGACCGAGGACTGAATGGAGGGGGGTCAGAAGACGTCCAGAAACTCGGCAAGGATGGCTGACCAAGGGTTGGGCACATCTATGTGTGCCTGGAGAAGCCGGAGCGGTGTAGCGTGACAGGAAATGCTTTGGACAGTTAAGGTCGTCTTGGAATCCAAGATACGGCTGCGCCGCATGTCGACGACGAGCTCTTAGTGCCCAAGAAAGTCTGCTCCGATGATGGGCTGGCGCACGGCCGCAATGACAAAGATCCGGCAAAAGGTACGCCTGAGGCCCATGTCAAGCATCACCGATTTTTGGCCGTAGGTCCAGATGATCGATCCATTGACCGCGGTGAGAGGAGGCGAGTCGGGAGGACGGCGGCTCTCAGCCAATGTAGGAAGAAGGACGCAGATTTCGGCACCAGTGGTGACGAGATAGCAGACTTTAGTAACGTGGTTGGCGATGTGAAAAGGGCGACTGGATCTGGGTTCGGGAACAGCGGTCATCATCAGAGTTTGGCGCAACTGTTTCCCATGTGGAAGCAGGGCTGGTGGCACCACTTCGTGCGAGAGCCCTAGCGACGGTGGTACCAGCAAAGGAGAACGGCATCCATAGTGACCAGAACTGAGGCGGTAAGGGTGCGATGAAGAATGAGGCTGGCGTGTCCGGAAGGCAGCAACTTCAGCTGTCAGTCACGCTACTTGCCGTGCGAGCTCCTCATTAGCTTCAAGAAGATGCTCATAGTTGTTGCCAGCGGCTGCGCTGTGCGACAGAGGGTCAGGAGGGCGATTAACTATGGCCATGGAGGAAAAACAGACATCCATAATCTCCACGGGCAACTGAGCGGGAGATTACAGCTTCAAAGACGAAGACGCAGGTCAGGATCCATGCGCACTTGTAGTGGAAGGCACCGCAAGAAAAGTTCCCGGAGAAGTGTGCTGCTGGTTGAAGGAGCCAGGTCTCCAGCCAACGCTTGCATGCAACGCAATAAATTGGTAGGTTTGTGGTCACAGAGTTCCTCCAATGTAAGAAGTAGTTGTATTTGATCCTGCTCCATTTCCGTGGTGCGCTGAATGAATGTCGCCTTAAGTGGTCATAGGGGCGGTCGACGGGTGGGGAGCATAGAACATCGTCAACAATCGTAGCAGTACGAGGTGGAAACACTCCAACGACGTGGTCGAACATGGTCAACTGCGAACTAGGCGGTGGCGACGGAACAAGGATCCAATGGTAATGAACCAAAGTTCCGAGTCCGACGACAAGAACTTCGGGAGCTTGAGAGCGGAGACCTCGGGCTCATGGGGAGGTGGCACTGACAGCAGTACTTGATCGGGAGGACCCAAGGCCATGACTTGCTGTATAGAAGGTGGGCTGCGAAGACAGTAGGGCTCGAGCTCCTGGCAGCGGCAGGCCCAGTGAAGCGGCTGAGGCATCTGGAACTGAGAGAGATGACGCGAAGTCCAGAGTCGCCAATTTGTGGGTGAAGAAAAACCTGACAGACGCTGGTGCCTAGCGTCCACAAATTACATATTTAACAAAGCCCACTCAATCAGGTGGGAGTGTGACCACGTGCCGCTGACCTTAGATTTCTCAACCGCCGATTCCACTGCTCGCGCACCGTCAGCGTCCTGGGCGTGTCATCATTTTATTTTATTTATTTATCAAATACTTAAAATAAAGTTTACCTGCCTTGGTAGCTCAGTGGCTATGGTGTTGCGCTGCTGAGATTTAGGTTGCGGGTTGGATCCTGGAAGCAGTGGCCGCAATTCAGAGGGGGCAAATTTAAAAAAAAAAAAAAAGCACTCGTGTGCTTGGAGTTAGGTGCACATTAATGAACCCATAGCCACTGAGCTACCAAGGCAGGTAAACTTTATTTTATTTATTTATCGAATACTGCAGGCAAGAACGCCCAAGCAGGAGAGGCAAGAAACTCAGAACACAATGTGCACACAATAACGGTTCAATATTATAACTATAGTTCTAAAAGTGGAAGAAACGCATAATACAATGTTCTAGATACTCATGTGACATTTCACCGCATCCAGGATCAAACACGCAACCTAAATCTCAGCAGCGCAACACCATAGCCACTGAGCTACCAAGGCAGGTAAACTTTAAGTAAAGTATTTAAATGAGAGAAAAAAAATTCTTGACAGAACTTGAAAACAGATTATAAGATTTCTAGAGAGTGAAGGGATGCATATGGATGCTTCTACCATTCCGCGATTGTTTGGGGAAAGATGGGAAACTTGAACAGCTTAGTTCCAGAAAAGTACGGAGCTAAGGGTAAAGGACGAGTACGACAGGTTTGTCAGGTTAATGGAGCTACAGAGGAGGCAGGGTCCAGGATGAGTGATTGAAAAGCAAGTATTAAAACCTCTGGGGTAAAAATTTCCTTCTGGACTGTAGTGTCTTAAAACCAGCAGACAATTCTGAGACAGTCATTGCGGCTGTACTTTAAAAAAATGAAATAAACAGCTCTTCTCTGAAGACTTTTCAATGCATCGATGTTAGTTTAGTATATGGGTCCCAAATGACACGTCATATTCCAGTTTTGGCCTTATCAATGACTCATAAGCTAACTGTATTACATGAGTGGGGCCTTCTTTAAGCTTGTGGTGGAGCAAGCTTAGTTTTTGAAAAGCAGATGGGCTAAGTGTTATTGATATGGGTATTCCAACTCCAGGCATTTGTTATTGTGATGCCAAGAGACTTGTATTCCATCAATTCAGTTAGTGGTTCACAACTGATAGAGTAGGAGAAATTAAGAGCTTTCTTTTTTCGTTACATGGACTACCGAACATCTTCAAGTTCAGTTCCGTTCCCCCGGTTTTACTCCATGAGCGAATGTTGTTTATGACAGAGTTTGAAACTAGCTGGTCTTCATTCATTTTCATATCTCATTAAAATGTATGCAGTCATCTGAAAACAGGTGAATTTTTACAGGACAATCTATTACATCCACAATATCATTATGAAATATTTTTTTTAAAAAGCAGGGGCCCCAGGACGCTCGTCTGCAGCATCCCAGATGTTACTGGAAGAACGTCCAATTGTTCATTAATTTCTACATATTGATTACTCTCTGTTAGATATGAACAGATCCAGCATACAAGAAAATGTGGCAGTCCAATCTGTTCTAACATATAAATGAACTTATGTGGGACTATGTCAAGTGCTTTCCTAAAGTCTAAAAATATTAGGCCTACTTGACATCTTGGATGTGACTACTAGACAAGGTTGTGCCACACGTTCACCTTGCACTTTCTTCTTGTACTCCTCTGGTTTGTGCAGGTACATGGCTGCTGCATCACCATTCAGAGGGTCGATGGGGTTGGGGTAGGTCAACAGCTGCGGCAGGAACGACTCGAAGATGTTGGACAGGTCTGCACATAACAAATGGCTTGAGGAAGTGCGGTCACATATTTTCAAAGTTCTCTATAAGCTCTACCACATGCTTCTTGCGTGTAAAAAGATGACAAGCATGAAGGTTTTAAAGATTGTTTTAGAGACTGCACACCATACTACTCTCAATGGAGCAGGCTCAGCGCATTCTGT